>NW_028261384.1:138728260-138802489 GCF_051295495.1 Thamnophis sirtalis | reverse complement strand
ACCGCCTTTACTGTCGTGGGGTCCATCTCCCCCGCTTTAGATGAAATACGGAACCTGAGGTAATCCAGTTGGGTCCTGTGGAATTCACATTTAGACAATTTAATGTATAAAGGTGCGTCCAGCAACTTTTTAAGCACTTGACGTACAAGGGGTACATGGTTCTCTGTTGTGGCCCAGCAGGAGCCGTTGGAGCTGCCACCAGACTCCGACTGCGAGGGGCCCTATGAGTCAGCTCTGGAGGATGTGGAGGACCCTGGACAGGGTTTCGACTCCGAGCAGGGTGCAGAAAGGCTGGTTGGCCACCAGGAGGCACCTGAGCCTTGGACCAGTGGGGAGGAGACAAGGGAGAGTGAGCCGGATGCCAGCAGTGAGTTGTTCCTGGATGCCCGGCACCGAAGAGCTAATAGGTGTCAGGAACAGTTGCGCAGTTACAGGAGGTAATTGCACTCAGCTGGTGGTCATTAGGCTCCTCTCCAGACTATAAAAAGACTGCTTGTGCACACGCCCCTCTTGCAGAAGTCAACACAGGAACGAATGTTGGAGAACATTTTTGTGAGCTTGGCAGGCTGGATTGCTGCCAGGGCTTATCTGTGCCGGTTTGCTGCCAAGGACCTGTCTGTCTGTTAATAAATTGCGTAAAGTATCTTTGGCTCGGAGTGTGCTTTGGTGTGGAACGAGGGAGGTCAGAACAGTTCTCCATGGTCTTGGTATATATAAGGATATCGTCTAAATAGACGAGTACCTCTTGATACAGATGCTCATGTAGCACCCTCTCAGAACCTCACCAACCCCCCTTCCCATCTCAACGATAAGGCAGACCCAATAAACTTACTTCTCCCAGAGACGGGGTGGCCCCCGTGAGGGCGCTGATGTCCCCGAAGTGGGTGAGGGAGCTGAGCTGGGAGCCGAGGACCCCTCCTCGTCTACGCCGGGCTTTCTCCTTCCGGGTCACGTTGAGACGGACCATCATGCTCTCCTCGTACTTGGTCCTGTGATGAGACAAGAAGACGGGGACATGTTTGGACAGCCGAGGCTGACGAAGACAGCAAGGCGGATGGCGCTCCGAGGTAGACTGCGTCTGCCACTGGAGGCTCCACTCGACACCACGGAGATTCCTGCTTCAAAATCTGTTGATGCCTCTCCCATTAGGCCCTTCCACACTGCTTTCTCCTATCAAAGCTTGGGCCCCCATCCCATAAAGCTTCTACTTTTCCAACTTTGCCCCAAAACTCGGGATTTCTCCATTTGTCCTCTCAAGCCCGAATACTGCGTTTCCCCAAAAATAAGACAGGGACTTATTTTCTTTTGACGCTTGGCCTTATTTTCAGGGAGGTATTATTTTTGAGGTGCAGGAGGTGGCGAGTGTGGTCACCTCCTGGCTGCTGCTGTGTTGCTATATTTTCGGGGAGGGCCGATTTTCGAGGAAGGGCTTATTTTAGCGCATGCGCCCAAAAGCCCGATTGGTCTTATTATCCAGGGAGGTCTTATTTTCAGGGAAACGGGGTATATTTTGGAAACTTTGAACCCTGGGCGTTTCGCCACACGTCTGGAGTTGCAAACCGTCGAGTATTTTAAGCCAATGGGATCCACATGTTAAGGCACTGGGCTAGAAAGCAGGTGACGGTGAATTCTAGTCCTGCCTTCAGCATGAAAGCTGACTGGGTGACTTGGAGCCAATCACCGGGAGGCGGTGAGTTCTAGTTTCGCCTTGCCCATTAACAGCTGGGAGGTGAATTTTGGGTAAATCACCAGGAGGCGGTGAGTTCTAGTCCTGCCTTAGATGTGAAAGCTGACTGGGTGACTTGGAGCCAATCACCGGGAGGCGGTGAGTTCTAGTTTCACCTTGGGCGTTAAAAGCTGGGTGGTGAATTTTGGGCAACTCACCAGGAGAGTGTGAGTTCTAGTACTATCTTAGGCATGAAAGCTGACTGGGTGACTTTGAGCCAATCACTAGGAGACAGTGAATTCTAGTTCCGCCTTGGGCATTAAAAGCTGGGTGGTGAATTTTGGGTAACTCACCAGGAGAGGGTGAGTTCTAATCCTGCCTTAGGGATGAAATCCCTGGGTGACTTTGGGCCAATCACTGGGAAATGGTGAGTTCTAGTCCAGCCTTAGGCACGAAAGCCACTAGGTGACTATGGGGCAATCGCTGGGAGAGGGTGAGTTCTAGTTCCGCCTTAGGGATGAAACCCACTGGGTGTCTTTCGGCCAATTACCAGAAGACATTTGAGTTCTAGTCCTACCTCAGACATGAAAACTGGCTGAGTGATGTTGGGCCAATAACCAGGAGACTGTGAGTTCTAGTCCCGTCTCTGGCATGAAAACTGACTTGATTCAGTCCCTCTATGTCCAGCCTGCCTCACAGAGTGTTTGTTGTGAGGAATCTAGGCAGGACGAAGGAATGTTTTGTGCATTCATCACTCTGAATTATTTGTAAGGACCTAAAACTATATTTCTCTATATAAAGGTTGCATGTATGTTCCAGGATAACTCTGGAACACCTGGCCCGTTAAGGAGCACGAGTGCGGCATCCTAGAGCGGCAATTGTTTGTGATGTCATGGCAGGGGGAAGGGAGAGCCTGGGCCGTTAAGGAGAGCGAGTGCGGCGTCCTAGAGCGGCAATTGTTTGTGATGTCAGTTCCTTCGCAGCTTCCTCTAGAAAGCCAGACGTGACGTACGCCCTCCAGTGGACCAATGGGGAAGCGCCTGATGGATTTGGGACAAAGTGCCAGGATACTAGACAGGGCGGGAAAGAGGAGCACATGGGAGGGGGAAGAGAGAGGGCAGGGATGATGGGCATGGGAGTAGGGGGGGGGGGAAGGCCCCTCTCAATGGCTCCGTCAAACAAACGCTTTGACATCTATAAATACCCGTGTTATCAGCCAGTAAATAAATAAAACCCGCCACCCGTTTCCTTATGAGCAACAGGCGGATGCTCTCATCCTCCTCGCGCCTGGTCTGATCCATCCCTCCTCCCTCACTAACCGATGCTCATCCTCCCGGTTCTGTCGGGCCGTGTGAGCGTGATGCCCTTCCCGGATTTCTTCCGGCGCGTCGGAATACTGTTCCTTCAGCTCCCGGATGATGGAGCTGCTAAGTGCTCGCTTTTTGGCTTGTTCCGCCATCTTCTTCTCTCTCTCCATCTCGGTTTCATCTGCAAGAGACAGACAAGAGAGGGACGTTCGTGCCGGATTAAAGCTACCTGGTTTGTTCTTTCTTACGTCGCGACGCCAAACTCTGTCCCTCCCGTTCCACAACCAGGTTTAGAATAGAATAGAATAATAACTTGATGGTCACTTTGAATGTAACGCCAATCGGCATACATTAAAGGGTGATTTAATTTCATATCGTGACCCGTCAAAAGGGCGAACGACAAAACCGCGCCTGACTAAACCGCGTCGCTGATGTCATCAACGCGGCGACAACAGCCAGCGCGGAGAAAGAAGGGCGCTTTAAATAGCGCGTTGAAAGAAAGCCGATTCAACTTAAGGTAAGGATTAGGTTTAGGGTTAGGTTAAGGGTTAGGATTAGGTTTAGGGTTAGGTTAAGGGTTAGGTTTAGGATTAGGTTTAGGGGTTAAGTTTAGGTTTAGGGTTTACATCGTGCTTCTGTCTCCGCGCTGTTGTTGCCCTGTTGATGACGTCAGCGACGCGGTTTAGTCGGGCGTGGTTTTGTCGTTCGCCCTTTTGTGGGTGAACCATTTCATATAGCCCTCAAGGATCTCCACCTCCAATACACATTACATAACAGAATAAATAAATAAATACCGTATTTTTCAGTGTAGAAGACGCTCCGAAGTATAAGATGCATCTAGCTTTTGGGGAGGAAAACAAGAAAAAAAAAATCTGCCTCTCTTTCCCACCAATTCGCCTCCTTGCAGTAAACAGCAAGTTTCAGTTTCACTACAGCCTGATTAGCACAAGCAGCTGATTGTCGGTTGGATTGGCCTCCCAACGATCAGCTGTTTCAGGCTGCAAGGATTGCCTTAGTCTATTGCCGCCTCTGCGCGCCCCATATTTGGCCTCCGCATCCCATTTTCAGCCTCTGCATATCTCGTTTCTGGCCTCTGCGCGCCCCCTTTTCCACCCGTTCCAGGTGGCAGGGAGCGGAATGGGTGGAAAACGGGGTGCACGCAGGCCGAAATTGGGATGCAGAAGCCGAAGATGGGGCACGCGGAGGCAGCAATAGGCAATGGCAAACCCTGCACCCTGAAACAGCTGATGGTCGGGAGGCCAATCCAACCAACAACCAGCTCCTTGTGCTAATCAGGCTGTGCTGTTTGCTGTTTGCTGCAAGGAGGCAGAGGCCAAAGTGTGGGCGAGGCTACATTCACTGTATAAGACGCACCCACATTTTTACCCTCTTTTAGGGGAGGCGGGAGACGGAAAGTGTGTCTTATACTCTGAAAAATACGGTACAGAATTATGCATATGCCTATATATATTCTATGTCACAAACATCACAATCTAGCTTGAATATACACACACACATGGTGGGGGGCGGAGGGGAAGAATCCTGCGAATTTAGAAGACGGATGGCCTAAGGAACAAAGCCGCTACAGGAGCTAGTACTTCTGCTAGAGATACTTCGAAGCCCCCTCCCAGAGGTTGTAAAGTGGGTATCTGGGGGTCTCTTAACAATTCTTCGAGCTCCAAGCATATAAGCAACATCCTGAACAACCAGGAAGCGAGCTTCCTATGATCTTCTCTGCTGTCCTCACCACTCTCTGTAGGGGCTTTCTATCTGAGGCGCTGCGGCCACCAAACCAAACAGGGATGCAGTTTGTTAAAACGCTCTCAATTGTGCCTCGGCAAAAAGTCGCCAGGACAAAAGGAGAAAGATGTGCTCTCCTCATCCGACGCAGGAAATGCAGATGCTGTTTCACACGTTTCACTAAGGATGATGTCCACTAGAGCCTTCAACTACTAAGGTTTCATTCTTACTGTAATGCACGGGGACCAGGCGAGGTGGGACGTATTTCCGGATGCCTCCTTTGGACATCTGTTTCCCAGGAGTCTTGGCGGTACCGCCACCCTCTTCTTCCGAGTCTCCGTCTTCCGAGTCGCTGAGCTGGGAATGGGATGGGAGAATTGCAAGAATTTCATTCAATTCAAGAGCAGATCAATGTTTCTTAATCTAGGCGACTTTAAGAGGCGCGGACTTCAACTCCCAGAATTCCCAAGGCAGTGGGTGGACTGCCACACTCACAATTCTATCCAGCCAGCGTTTGCGGATTTAAAATTCCCACACTTTGGGCTGATCACCAGGAGACGGGGAGTTCTAGTCCCGCCTTAGACATGAAACCCAGCTGGTTGACTCTGGGCCAATCACCAGGAGATGGTGAGTTCTAGTTCCACCATAGAGATGAAAGGTGGCTGGGACACTTTGGGCCAATCATCAGGAGACAGTGGGTTCTACTCCCGCCTCAGGCATGAAAGCTGGCTGGGTGAGTTTGGGCCAATCACCAGGAGACAGTGAGTTCTAGTCCCGCCTCAGGCATGAAAGCCGGCTGGGTGACTTTGGGCCAATCACTAGGAGATGGTAAATTCTAGTCCCGCCTCAAGCATGAAATCTGGCTGGGTGAGTTTGAACCAATCAGCAGGAGACGGTGAGTTCTAGTCCCGCCTCAGGCATGAAAGCCGCTGGGTGACTTTAGGCCAATCACCAGGAGACAGTGAGTTCTAGTCCCGCCTCAGGCATGAAAGCCGGCTGGGTGACTTTGGGCCAATCACACGAGGAGATGGTAAATTCTAGTCCCACCTTAGACATGCCCCAGGTAAGGCTGTACAGGAAGTCCTCAATTTACAACCACAATTGAGCCCTACAATTTCTGTTGTTAAATGGGACAGTTGCTACGAGAATTTTGCCCGATTTTGCGACCTTTCTCGCCACGGGTGTTAAGCGAATCACTGCGGTTGTTACGTTAGTGAATCCAGCTTCCCCTTTGACTCTGCGATCACACGACCCCGGGATACTGCGACCGTTGTAAATGCGAATCAGTTGTCGAGTGTCTCAATTTGGATCAGGATGCCGCAAGGATCGTTAAGTGCGGATGAATGGTCCTAACGTCGAATGGTCGCTCAATGAACCGTTGTAAGTTGAGGACTACCTGTATTCCAATCTTTCTCTCTTTTCTTACCTTGCTAACCAAGTTATCCGGATTTGGTTTGTACTTCAAGGGATCATCATCAGCTGAAAGGAGAAGAAATCACCGAAAACCGGTTCAGTACCGCTCCATTTTTCCACCCCACCCCTCCAAATCCCCCATGACTTACCCAGTCCCCCAGTAAAAACAGCCTTCACCATTTTGTCCACCTGATATTTCAGTTTCTGCTCAATCGGACGCATCTTCTCCAACACCTGTGACCCCCCCGTCCGGAAAAAAAAGACAAAAAACAAATTATTGAAAAATAAACCGGCTTTCTTTCATTCGGTCATAAATGTCACGGGGTCCCATGAGGCACGAGCGCTTATCAAGAAAAGGGCATTTTTCGATGCCCTCCCAATTTATTTTATTTAAATACATCGTTGCTTCTCAAATCTGGCAGCTTTGAAGACGGGTGGACTTCAACTCCCAGAATTCCACAGCCAGCAGTCTTGGCTGAGGAATTCTGGGAGTTGAAGTCCACCCATCTTAACATCACTGAGGTTGCTAACAGCCATGTTGGCTGGGGAATTCTGGGAGTTGAAGTCCACCCATCTTCAATTTACTAAGGTTCCTACGAGCCATATTGGCTGGGGAATTCTGGGAGTTGAAGTCCACTCATCTTCAATTTACTAAGGTTCCTACAAGCCATATTGGCTAGGGAATTCTGGGAGTTGAAGTCCACCCATCTTAACATCACTGAGGTTGCTAACAGCCATGTTGGCTGCGGAATTCTGGGAGTTGAAGTCCACCCATTTTCAATTTACTAAGGTTCCTCACAGCCATATTGGCTGGGGAATTCTGGGAGTTGAAGTCCACCTATCTTAAACTTACTAAGGTTGCTAACTCCCACGCTGGCTGTGGAATTCTGGGAGTTGAAGTCCACCCATCTTCAATTTACTAAGGTTCCTCACAGCCATATTGGCTGGGGAATTCTGGGACTTGAAATCCACCCATCTTGAAGTTACTAAGGTTGTTAACTCCCACGCTGGCTGTGGAATTCTGGGAGTTGAAGTCCACCCATCTTCAAGTTACTAAGGTTCCTCACAGCCATATTGACTGGGGAATTCTGGGAATTGAAGTCCACCTATCTTAAAGTTACTAAGGTTGCTAACTCCCACGCTGGCTGTGGAATTCTGGGAGTTGAAGTCCACCCATCTTCAAGTTACTAAGGTTCCTCACAGCCATATTGGCTGTGGAATTCTGGGAGTTGAAGTCCACCCATCTTCAATTTACTAAGGTTCCTACAAGCCATATTGACTGGGGAATTCTGGGAGTTGAAGTCCACCCATCTTAACATCACTGAGGTTGCTAACAGCCATGTTGGCTGGGGAATTCTGGGAGTTGAAGTCCACCCATCTTCAATTTACTAAGGTTCCTACGAGCCATATTGGCTGGGGAATTCTGGGAGTTGAAGTCCACTCATCTTCAATTTACTAAGGTTCCTACAAGCCATATTGGCTAGGGAATTCTGGGAGTTGAAGTCCACCCATCTTAACATCACTGAGGTTGCTAACAGCCATGTTGGCTGCGGAATTCTGGGAGTTGAAGTCCACCCATTTTCAATTTACTAAGGTTCCTCACAGCCATATTGGCTGGGGAATTCTGGGAGTTGAAGTCCACCTATCTTAAACTTACTAAGGTTGCTAACTCCCACGCTGGCTGTGGAATTCTGGGAGTTGAAGTCCACCCATCTTCAATTTACTAAGGTTCCTCACAGCCATATTGGCTGGGGAATTCTGGGACTTGAAATCCACCCATCTTGAAGTTACTAAGGTTGTTAACTCCCACGCTGGCTGTGGAATTCTGGGAGTTGAAGTCCACCCATCTTCAAGTTACTAAGGTTCCTCACAGCCATATTGACTGGGGAATTCTGGGAATTGAAGTCCACCTATCTTAAAGTTACTAAGGTTGCTAACTCCCACGCTGGCTGTGGAATTCTGGGAGTTGAAGTCCACCCATCTTCAAGTTACTAAGGTTCCTCACAGCCATATTGGCTGTGGAATTCTGGGAGTTGAAGTCCACCCATCTTCAATTTACTAAGGTTCCTACAAGCCATATTGACTGGGGAATTCTGGGAGTTGAAGTCCACCCATTTTCAATTTATAAGGTTCCTAAGAGCCATATTGGCTGGGGAATTCTGGGAATTGAAGTCCACCTATCTTAAAGTTACTAAGGTTGCTAACTCCCACGCTGGCTGTGGAATTCTGGGAGTTGAAGTCCACCCATTTTCAATTTACTAAGGTTCCCAAGAGCCATATTGACTGGGGAATTCTGGGAGTTGAAGTCCACCCATCTTGAAGTTACTAAGGTTGCTAACTCCCACGCTGGCTGTGGAATTCTGGGAGTTGAAGTCCACCCATCTTCAAGTTACTAAGGTTCCTCACAGCCATATTGGCTGGGGAATTCTGGGAGTTGAAGTCCCCCCATTGTAAAAAGCTAATGGACCAGATAGATCTCCCTGCAGAAGTCCAGGATGGCTCGTACCGTCCGCGTTTCCACCAACCGCAGTAAAGCAGGGTGGTTGGCCACAGAACGTCCGGAGGTCTTCTCCAACATCAATTGGGAGAGGTCTTGAATGTAGAGGAGCAGGAGATGGTCCTTCACGTCCAGGAAACTGAGGCCCTGGTGGGAGGAGAAAAGGAGGCCGGTGAGCCGTAGGGAAGATTGACAGCCTTGAGTGGAGAGGAACAGAATTTAAGTATGAGATTACCACCGTAGAAGAAATATTATCTGGCACGGACACAGAGCAGATTTGCTGCAGACAAAGTTCACAGTAGAAACAGAATGGATAGTCCTTGAACTTACAACAGTTCGTTTAGTGACTGCCCAAAGTGACGACGGCACTGAAAAAAGGGACTTTATGACTGTTTTACTAGCTGATAACTCGGCGCTGGCCTGGGTATCTATTTATCCCAACCCTCCTTCCATTAACATAGCCGCAATTTCTAATGTTGGATTTTCCCCCTTACCAGAGGAGGCCCCCGTTGTGGATTACTGCGAAGTCGTTACCATGGCAACTCCACAGTGCTGTACAGTAGAAGCCATTTTAAGGCACAACAGGCTGTATCTTAACAGAAAACACACCCCAAGGGGTTTTAAGGGTGTCTTAACCCCGCAGTATTTGTTTCCAGAGAGTAAGTCATCTGTGTACCAACTTTGGTTTAAATTCCTCGAGGCGTTCCAGAGTTATGCTGGAATACACATAGAATCATTTTAATATATATAGAGAGATGACATCTCTGTAGTCACATGATCAACGTTTAAATACTCGGCAACTGACTCATATTTACGACAGTTGCAGTGTCCCGGGGTCATGCGATTCCCCTTTTGAAAACCCACGGGGAAGCCAGATTCGCTTAACAACCGGGTGACTCCCTTAACAACAGCAGCGATTTGTTTAACAACCAGGTGACTCCCTTAACAACGGCAGCGATTCGCTTACCAACCGGTGGCAAGAAAGGTCGCAAAACGGGGCAAAGCTCACTGAACAACTGTCTCGCTTAGCAACAGGAACGGGGTCTGCATTGGCCCGCCCCCGTGTCTGTTCGTTCAACAGTGTTTTGTTTTTTTACCTTTTCGGTGGGGTAATCGCCTGCTCGTATCTTCCGCGTTAAATGTTGTACGTGATGAGTAACGGCAACCACCTGTTATCAACAAAGGAGAAGATTTGCAGCTCGGGGTTGAAAGGAAGGGTTCCACCACAAAACCGCGCTCGACTAAACTGCGTCCGACTAAACCGCGTCGCTGACGTCATCAACAGGGCGACAACAGCGCGGAGACAGAAGCATGCTGTAAACCCTAAACCTAAAATTAACCCCTAAACCTAAACCTAATCCCCCCTAAACCTAACCCTAAACCTAACCCTTAACCTAACCCTAACCCTAACCCTTAACCTAACCCTAAACCTAAACCTAAACCTAACCCCCCTAAACCTAATCCTAAACCTAACCCTTAACCTAACCCTAACACTTAACCTAACCCTTAACCTAACCCTAAACCTAACCCTAAATCTAATCCTAACCCTTAACCTAATCCTAAACCTAACCCTTAACCTAACCCTAACCCTTAACCTAACCCTAAATCTAATCCTAACCCTTAACCTAACCCTAAACCTAACCCTAACCCTTAACCTAACCCTAAACCTAACCCTTAACCTAACCCTAAATCTAATCCTAACCCTTAACCTAATCCTAAACCTAACCCTTAACCTAACCCTAACCCTTAACCTAACCCTAAACCTAACCCTAACCCTTAACCTAACTCTAAACCTAACCCTAACCCTTAACCTAACCCTAACCCTTAACCTAACCCTAAACCTAATCCTAACCCATAACCTAACCCTAAACCTAACCCTTAACCTAACCCTAAACCTAACCCTAACCCTTAACCTAACCCTAAACCTTAACCTAACCCTTAACCTAACCCTTAACCTAACCCTAACCTAACCCTAAACCTAACCCTTACCTTAAGTTGAATCGGCTTGCTTTCAAAGCGCTATTTAAAGCGCCCTTCTTTCTCCGCGCTCGCTGTTGTCAGCCTGTTGATGACGTCAGCGACGCGGTTTAATCGGGCGCGGCTTAGTCGAGCGCGGTTTTGATGGGTCACGGAAAGGAAGAGTTCTTGGTGGCATCTGAGAAAATGTGTTCTGACCCAGGCTTCGTGACGTAGACTCCGCGTCCCGATAAAACCTCTTTTATTTAGGCTAAAGGGAATTCCTCTCCAGCCAACAACAGTCTTTCAAGAGATTTCACAACTAAAGACCTCGATCGGGCTTGGAGAACTGCCGGGCCGATATCTTCCAAACACCAAGCTGTAGCAGCAATTCCTTGGCAGGAAGTCAGGAACAGATCTTCCCCTTAACTGTCTCCTGCTGTGACCCGCCAAAAAGGCGAACGACAAAACTGCGTCGCTAAAACCGCGACGTCATCAACGCGCCGACAACAGCGCGTCGACAGAAGGGTGATTTACAACAGCGTGTCGGCAGAAGGGCGATTTACAACAGCGCGTCGGCAGAAGGGCGATTTAAGTTAAGGTAAGGGTTAGGTTTACGGTTAGGTTTAGCGTTACGTTTAGGGTTAGGGTTAGCGTTACGTTTAGGATTAGCTTTACGTTTAGTTTTACAGCGCGCTTCTGTCGGCCCGCTGTTGTCGCCGCGCTTCAGCGCTCATTCGTCCGAGCGCTTTAGAACACGCGGTTTTGTCGTCCGCCCTTTTGTCAGTGAACCGTCTCCTGCAAACTCCCCTCCCCTTTTCTCCTCTTTATTCCCCATGGGAGGGGCCATTCACCGTCCACCTGTGCCTTTACTCCTGAGTCAACTCTTGTTCCTTAGCTCTTCCCTTCTCCTGACAGCTCTGGGTATGCGCACACTGGGAACAGGCTCCAGTTGCTCTTCTGCCTCGCTGATCTCCGACTCCAAAGGCAGCTGATAACTGTCAGACGGCCCTGGCCCCATTTCTGTCTCCGACACGGAGCCCTCATCCGAGCTTTCCCCAGACTCCAGGAGTGTCCCATGTTCCTCCTCAACCTCTTCAGCGTCTGAGTCTGCCACAACAGCTTGCTGCCAATCACCTCCACTAGACTGATTAGATCCCACAGATTAGGCCTCCTCCGAATTCCATCCGCCGGCCAGTGCCGACTGGCGACTAGTTGGAGGAGAGCCTTCTCTGTGGCTGCTCTGACCCTCTGGAACGAACTCCCCGTGGAGATTCGAACCCTCACCACCCTCCAGGCCTTCCGCAAAGCCCTTAAAACCTGGCTGTTCCAACAGGCCTGGGGCTAAAGAGCTGTTGCCCCCCTCCTCGAATGGTATGACTGTTGTGTGTTTTTAAATTATGTATTGTTATGTTTCGTTTTTCATTTTCTGTCCGTACCCCCCTTCCCTGATTTGAATTGTGAGCCGCTCTGAGTCCCCTTCGGGGGAAAAGGGCAGCATATAAATATAATAAAATAAAATAAAATCATGTTTTTTTGTAGATGTTTCATTACCCAATTAGGTAACACCATCAAATGTTAGTAAGGAGTGCTGTTTTAATATCAACGGACAGCAAACAGCACTCAGCAGCACGGATAACGTTACCTAGTTGGGTAATGAGATGTCTGCACCCCCCTCTCCCCCCAACAAGGAAGTTCAGAAAGCACCAAGAATCATTTGCAACCCCAATCAAGGAAGGAAGAAGCAAAATCACATTTATTTATTTTGTTTTTGGAAAAGGGAGAGAAGAAAGACAGCCAGTTGCCAAAACTGGAACGGGGCTGAACGTTTTTAGGTAGCAGGAAAAGTAAAATCTTTGTCTCACCTGTTCTTGGAGAGATTTGAACAGGTTTAGGGCTGCGGGTAAATCAGCTTCCACCATATCCTGAAACAGACAAGAAAATACAGGCAGGGGAGGGGGGGAAATAAAAAAAATCAATTTCTGAGTCTCAGAGTTATTCCATCTTACGATACGATACAATACGATAGCAGAGTTGGGAGGGACCTTGGAGGTCTTCTAGTCCAACCCCCTGCCTAGGCAGGAAACCCTATACCGTTTCAGACAAATGGCTATCCAACATCTTCTTAAAAACCTCCAGTGTTGGGGCATTCACAACTTCTGGAGGGAACTTAAATGCAGCACTGCAGGCTACTGCTAGATCAGCAGGTCAGCAGTTCAGATCTCACCGGCTCAGGGTTGACTCAGCCTTCCATCCTTCCGAGGTGGGTAAAATGAGGACCCAGATTGTTGGGGGCAATATGCTGACTCTCTGTAAACTGCTTAGAGAGGCCTGAAAGGCCTATGAAGCGGTATATAAGTCTACTGCTATTGCTATTGCTAAAAAAACTTCTGTTCCACTGGTTAATTGTTCTAACTGTCAGGAAGTTTCTCCTTACTTCTAAGTTGCTTCTCTCCTTGATTAGTTTCCACCCATTGCTTCTTGTTCTGCCCTCAGGTGCCTTGGAGAATAGTTTGACTCCCTCTTCTTTGTGGCAACCCCTGAGATATTGGAAGACTGCTATCCTGTCTCCCCTAGTCCTTCTTTTCATTCAACTAGACATCCCCAGTTCCTGCAACCGTTCTTATTCCCACCTCCGATGTCACTCTCGGTGAACAGATTTTAGCAATAGCAATAGCAGTAGACTTATATACCGCTTCATAGGGCTTTCAGCCCTCTCTAAGCGGTTTACAGAGAGTCAGCATATTGCCCCCAACAATCTGGGTCCTCATTTTACCCACCTCGGAAGGATGGAAGGCTGAGTCAACCCTGAGCCAGTGAGATTTGAACCGCTGAACTGCTGATCTAGCAGTAGCCTGCAGTGCTGCATTTAACCACTGCGCCACCTTGGCTCTTAGGTCGTTTACAATTTCTGCCTGCAGGGATAAAGCGGTTTTGTTTTCGTTGTTCGATTGTGGGAAGTTATCATCCAGCCTTCTCCCCAAAAAATGAAATATCCTAGGAAATATTGAAAAGGCAGAATATTTCTCTGGATGTGAAAAGTAAGAAACATGTTTTAAAAGACAATAGTTGCCTATAGCTTTCTGCCCATCCCCAGCTAATGGGCCATCAAGATGGCCAGGCTAGCCCACTTTACATAATAAAGACTTCTCCTCACTGCAGCTGTAGGGGGAAGGGATATTACTCAACTGACCACAAGGCAACTGAGAACTCATCACAGCCTAGAGAGTAGCCCCCTGCATGGCACCATGGGAGTCTGACAACCAATCAGAATACATTTCTTACACAGGAACAGGAAACAGAGAGGTGGGACTAAGCAGGGTATAAAAAGCCTAGCAAGCCCCTCCCTCAGCCCTTCTCTTCTTCTCCACCAACAATGAAGCATGTGATCCCCTTTTCTGTTCAGGAGCTCAAGCCATGTGGCCCTGTCCAACAATAAACCATCTTTCCAAGCAGCCTCCATGTCTCCAGTGTCTTCTTCCCCACTTGGAGCTGAACCCAGAAGGACATTTCTTTCAACACGATCATGTCTATTTCTTGGAGGCTGCCTCGACAGGGCCCTGCAAAGTTTTTCAGGCAAGTTTGCCGTTGCCTTTTTCTTAGGGCCGAAAGAAAGTGGCTGGCCCTATAGATCAACCAACTGTCTTTCATAGCCAAGGTGTGAACTCGTTAAGTCTTCTAGCGATTGGCCTAAATTCATCACCCACAGTTTTTGTCGTTGTTAGTTGGGAAAATATGTCTGACCCATCGTGATGCCATGGACGACGTTCCTCCAGGCCTTCCTGTCCTCTACCATTCTCTGGAGTCCATTGAAGCTCACGCCGACTGCTTCGGTGACTCCATCCAGCCACCTCCTTCTCTGTCGTCCTTCTTCTTCTTCTGCCCTCCATCGTTCCCAGCATGAGGCTCTTCTCCAGGGAGTCCTTCTTCCTTCTCATTCAGTGGCCAAAGTCTTTGAGTCTCCTCTTCAGCATCTGGCCTTCCAAAGAGCAGTCAGGGTTGATCTCCTCTAGGACCAACCGGTTGGATGGCCTTGCAGTCCAAGGGACTCAATGCAGGAGTCTTCTTCTCCAGCACCAGAGTTCAAAGGCCGCCATTCTTTGGCGCTCAGCTTTCCTTATGGTCCAAGCTTCACAGCCATCCATTGCAACTGGGAAAATAGCAGAGTTGGAAGGGACCTTGGAGGTCTTCTAGTCCAACCCCCTGCTTAGGCAGGAAACCCTACACCATTCCAGACAAATGGCTCTCCAGCATCTTCTTAAAGACTTCCAGTGTTGGGGCATTCAAAACTTCTGGAGGCAACTTGTTTCACTTGATTCATTTTTCTAACTGTCAGGAAATTTCTCCTTAGTTCTAAGTTGCTTCTCTCCTGGATTAGTTTCCACCCATTGCTTCTTGTCCTACCCTCAGGTGCCTTGGAGAATAGTTTGACTCCCTCTTCTTTGGGGCAACCCCTGAGATATTGGAAGACTGCTATCATGTCTCCCCTGGTCCTTCTTTTCATTCAACTAGACATCCCCAGTTCCTGCAACCGTTCTTCATATGTTTTAGCCTCCAGTCCCCTAAGCATCTTTGTTGCTCTTCTCTGCACTCTTTCTAGAGTCTCCACATCTTTTTTTATATATGTGGTGACTAAAACTGGATGCAATAGTCCAAGGGTGGTCTTGAATACTGCAATGTGCTCTACATGGGGCTGCCCTTGAAGAGCATCCGGCAACTTCAGCTAGTCCAGAACGCGGCCGCGCGAGTGATTGTGGGTGCACCTCGGTTCGCCCACATAACACCTATCCTCCGCGAGCTGTGCTGGCTACTTGTTGATCTCCGGGTGCGCTTCAAGGTGCTACTTGTCACTCATAAAGCCCTCCATGGTAGTGGATCTGCGTACTTGAGAGACCGCCTCCTGCCAATCACCTCCCTGCGACCAATTAGATCGCATAGATTAGGCCTCCTCCGAGTTCCATCCGCCAGTCAGTGTCGACTGGCAACCACACGGAGGAGAGCCTTTTCAGTAGTAGCTCCGACCCTTTGGAACGAACTCCCCGTGGAGATTCGTACCCTCACCACCGTCCAGGCCTTCCGCACAGCCCTTAAGATCTGGCTAGCCCGTCAGGCCTGGGGATAAAGATAATCTGTCCCCACCCGAATGATGAATGAATGTTGTTTACTATTTTACCTTTATGTACTATTTTGTGTCTACTGTCTGCACCCTCCCTTCCCCATTTTATGTAAGCCGCCCTGAGTCCCCTCAGGGAAAAGGGCGGCCTATAAATATTAATAAAATCACTAAAAATCACCCCAAATACACCCTCTCCCATTACCCCCACCCAAACTCCAAGCAAATTTCATTCTCCGTTTATCACCGTGAACCCTCCAGTTTTTAAACAGCCTCCTTTCCAAGTAAGCATGCACAAAGCTGGATGGCAAATTTGCAAAAGGACACCCCAGAGCTCATCTTTCATTTAAACCTTAAATTCATGCTATTTTTTTGAGCAAGCCAATCCACACCTTCCTCTTAAGACTTGTATTTCACATCCCTCTTTTAAAATCCTTCCGCCCAAAGTCTTTTCACAAAGTTTTCCTCCCCGAGACACAACAGGGACTGAGATAACTGCAACTGAATTTTAAACCAGTTGGATCAGCAACAGGTCCATCGATTATGGAGGGAAAAGAGGAATGGGGCAAGAAGGAAAGAATAAATAGAGGAAAAAAGGGAGAGGAGGAGAAGGAAAGAATGAATAGAGGAAGAAAGAGAGGAGTGGAAGAATGAATAAAGGAAGAAAGAGAGGAGTGGAAGAAAGGAATAAATAAAAAAAGAGGAGTGGAAGAAAGGAATAAATAAAAAAGAGGAGTGGAAGAAAGGAATAAAGGAAGAAGAGGAGTGGAAGAAAGGAATAGAGGAAAAAGAGAGGAGTGTAAGAATAAATAGAGGAAAAAAGAGGAAGAAAAGAATGTATAGAGGGAAAGAGGAGTGGAAGAAAAGGACAGAGAAAAAGAGAGGAGAGGAAGAAAAGTGAATAAAGGAAAAGAGGAGTGGAAGAAAAGAATAAAAGGAAAAAGGAGTGAAAGGAATAAATAAAGGAAAAAGAAGAGAGGAGTGTAAGAATAAATAGAGGGAAAAAGAGGAGAGGAATAAAGGAATAAATAGAAGAAAAAGGGGAGTGGAAGAAAGGAATAGAGGAAAAAGAGGAGAGTGGAAGATTGAATAGAGGAAAAAGAGAGGAGAGGAAGAAAGGAAAAAAGTAGAGGAAAAAGAGAGTGGAAGAATAGAGGAAAAAGAGAGGGGCATGAGAATATATAGAGGAAAAAAGAGAGGAAGAAAAGAAAGAACAGTGGAAAAAGGAGAGTGGAAGAATGAATAGAGGAAAAAAAGAAAGAAGAGGAAGAAAGGAATAAGTAGAGGAAAAAGAGAGTGGAAGAATAGAGGAAAAAGAGAGGGGTATAAGAATAAATAGAGGAAAAAAGAGAAAAGAATGAATAGTGGAAAAAGAGGAGAGTGGAAGAATGAATAGAGGGAAAAAAGAAAGAAGAGGAAGAAAGGAACAAGTAGAGGAAAAACAGAAGAGTGGAAGAGAAGAATAGAGGAAAGACAAGAGTGAAAGAATGAAGAGAGAAAAAGAAGAGAGGAAGAAAGGAATAAATAAGAGGAAAAAGAGGAGTAGTGGAAGAATACACACGCACATACACACCAACACACACAAATACATTACAATATACACATTAATATTAATAATCACGTTATTAATTACAGTAATTATATTATGTAATATGATTAATAATTGCATTACAAGACATCACATTAATATACATGATAATAATTACATTAAATCTAATATACTAAGTGAAAGAGACTCAATTCTGCCCAGATCCCACTCTCAGCTCAAAGAGCATCTGCTCAGACAAAAGGCGCTGTCAACCCGTGTTCAACACGTGTACGTGTGTACGCCTTCCTTCCCTCCAAGCACTCCTGCTCACCCGCGAGTCCATCAATTCAGACGACGGAGGCAGCCGGTCCGCCATCGCTCCGACTCCCACGTGGGAAAGTAGCTTTAGTTCCTGGCTGGGAGAAATCCCGCCTTCTTCAAGCGAGTTGTCCAATCCGAGAGTACGTCCGCCTCTCCGCCGCAGACCTCTCGCCAATCGTTGAGCGACGCGGAAGCGACGCAGCCAATCATGCTAGGATTCCTTTTTTTTTTTTTAAAGGAGCCGAGGGAAGTTTATAAAAGCGGGCCCCTCCTCTTTCTTTGACGAAGGTAAATAAGCCAATAGCGCTTAAGGGCCCACCTCCTGCGGAATAGATGTGACCAATGAGGGAAAGAGGTGGAACGTTGAGACCAGTCAGAAACATCCAAAAGGTTATAAACAGATTCAGGATGAATCCCCGCCTCTTCGAATCCAACAGCCTATCAGGATTTGAAGCTGGCCGTCCGCGAAACTTTTGGTCCAATTAATGAAATCCTCTTACTCTTCCAATGTTCATTGATAAATTTTTTTCACTACAGCCTGGATTATTTTGATAGAGAGTCTGTTTTTCCCTTCCTGATTGGTAGATATCATGGAAGCCATTCAAAGGCTTGTTCTGGTCTATAGCTCCCATTATCCCCAGACAGGATGATAGGCATTGTAGTCCAGAGATCTGGAGGTTCGAGAAACTAAAGGATTTCGGAAAATATACTGTAAACTTATCCCCCCCCCCAAAAAAAAACCTTGGAAACTTTAGCGTGACTGGAGAATTCTGGGAGTTGAGATTTACACAAAGGACTGGGGGAATTCTGGGAGTTGAAGTCCACAAATACTGGCTGGAGAATTTTGGGAGTTGAAGTCCACAAATACTGGCTGGAGAATTCTGTGGGTTGAAGTCCACAAATATTGGCTGGAGAATTCTGGGAGTTGAAGTCCACAAACACTGGCTGGAGAATTCTAGGAGTTGAAGTCCACAAATACTGGCTGGAGAATTCTGGGAGTTGAAGTCCACAAATACTGGCTGGAGAATTCTGGGAGTTGAGATTTACACAAAGGACTGGGGGAATTCTGGGAGTTGAAGTCCACAAATACTGGCTGGAGAATTCTGGGAGTTGAAGTCCACAAATACTGGCTGGAGAATTCTGGGAGTTGAAGTCCACAAATACTGGCTGGAGAATTCTGGGACTTGAAGTCCACAAATACTGGCTGGAGAATTCTGGGAGTTGAAGTCCACAAATACTGGCTGGAGAATTCTGGGAGTTGAGATTTACACAAAGGACTGGGGGAATTCTGGGAGTTGAAGTCCACAAATACTGGCTGGAGAATTGAAGTCCACAAATACTGGCTGGAGAATTCTGGGAGTTGAAGTCCACAAATACTGGCTGGAGAATTCTGGGAGTTGAAGTCCACAAATATTGGCTGGAGAATTCTGGGAGTTGAAGTCCACAAACACTGACTGGAGACTAACTTGGTCAGCAAGGTAGGAAAAATGGGTGTGTATGTGTGTGTGTGTGTGTGTGTGTCCCAGCATAACTCTGGAACACCTCGACCATTTTCAACCAAACATGGTACCCAGATGAATTATTCTCTGGAAACAAATACTGTGGGGGTAAGACACTCCTAACACCCCTCGGCGTGTGTGTTCTGTTAAGGTACAGCCTGTTGTGCCTTAAAATGGCTTCTACTGTACTGCTGTAAAATGGCTTCTACTGTGCAACGCAGTGGAGTTGCCATGGCAACGGCTTCACAGTACTCCAAAAGGGGACTCCCTCTGGTAAGGGGGAAAATCCAACATTAAAAATTACGCTTCTGGAGGGCGCAGGGAAAACATTTTTAACTAATGTAATTGTCGCCAAAATCTGGGCTCATGGAGAAGTTGCTCTTGGCGTCGCCTCTTTGGGAATTACGGCGAGGTTCATGGAAGGAGGAGGACAGCCCATTCCGCACTTACGTGGCCGCTTGACATCCGCCATCCTGTCTAATACGGGATTGGGATAAATAAATCTCTGGGCAAACTCCGGGTTTAATCAGTTTAATCAGAAGACTACAAAATTGGCTATAGGAAGATAAGGTCACATGGTGTTAAATCAGCATTTCTCAAGCGTGGCCCCTTTAAGACGGGTTGGACTTCAGCTCCCAGCTGTGCCGGCAGGGGAATTCTGGGAGTTGAAGTCCCACTTGTCTTAAAGGGCCCACGGGTGAGTGTTGTAATATAGTTCCTTGTGTAGGTGTGGGTCACCCATGGCCCAGTTCATACCAGGGCATGCAGAGCCACGCTGAACCACACAGGAGAAAACAAACTCCTAAAACTCCATAACATCCTGATAGTTCATAACATAACATCCTGAGATGTGTCCTACCAACGACTCCAGGATATGACCATATATAGACAGAACTTCCCCGAGCGGTAGATTAGCAATTGTAGTTTTACAGGCTGTCTTTAATCACATGCTGATTGCTGATTGCTCCTCCTGCCTTTGTCCTATCTCAATAAAAGGGGCTTCCAGACCCCCAATCTTGGTCGCTCCATCCCGAGAAAGATCGTGTCCTGTCTTTTCTCCACATTGGCCTCATGGACGAACCACGGGAACGTTACAGGTGAGAAATTGTGTTTGAAAGTCAGAAAAAGATGCCGTTTTTCATCCTTCAGCAGGAAGAACCACAAAGAAGCTTTTTTTTCATAATAATAATAATAATTGTGACCCGTCAAAACCGCGGAGGACAAAATCGCGATCGACGAAAGGGCGCATTTGACATCATCACAGCGCGACGAAAAAAATTAAAAATTGAAATAAAAGTAAAATTAAAGCAAGCAGATTCACATAAAATTAAGGGTTAGGTTTAGGGTTAGGTTAAGGTTTAGGTTTAGGGTTAGGGTTAGGGTTAGGGTTAGAGCGTTAGCGTTACGTTTAGCGTTAGGTTAAGGGTTAGCGTTAGGTTTAGCGTTACGTTAACGGTTAGGTTTAGGGTTAGATTTAGGGTTAGGTTAAGGGTTAGGTTTAGGGTTTGGTTTAGGGTTAGGTTAAGGGTTAGGTTTAGGGTTAGGTTTAGGGTTAGGTTTAGGGTTAGGTTTGGGGGGGTTAGGGTAAGGTTTTTGCTTTATTTTTACATTTTTCGATCACAGCGCGATGTTTTCGTCGCGCTGTGATGACGTCAAATGCGCGCTTTCGTCGAGCGCGATTTTGTACTCCGCGGTTTTGTGGTGGAACCATAATAATCGCCACTCAGCTATGTCCCCCATCTAGGATCTTCCTGCACTTACAATAGTTAGTTTAGTGACCGATCGAAGTTACACCGGCACTGGAAAACGTGACTTGTATGGCCATTTGTCACCCTTAGTGACGGTTGCAACATCTCTATGGGGATGTGATTTCCATTCAGGTGCTTGACAACCGGGGAATTCTGGGAGTTGAAGTCCACAGGTCTTAAAGGAGCCACGTTGGAGAAAGATCGCCTTCATTAAAAGAAAGCATCCAACCAAGGAGAGATTCAACCGGGAAATAAGGAGACATTTCCTACAGGGAGAACAATCCACCTGCGGAACAGAAGCTGCCTTCGGAAGTTGTGGGAGCTTCATCCCTGGAGGCTTTCCAGAAGAGACTGGGCTGCCATCTTTTTTTTTTTTTAAATTTTATTTTATCAATTTCATATATACATTCACAATTATATGATCTCATAACTGTTATCAATAATATGTATTTATAACAATTTTTCCCTACTGTTGACAGTATACTTGAAGATTGCTTTTTTATCATCCCATAGATCCATCTCATCTTACAACGGTCCTACTTCTTCTTCCCTCCCTCCCTCTTTCCTTCCCTCGTTTCTTCTCTCCTACTCCTTCCTTCCCTCCCTCTTTCCCCTTCCCTCCTTCCTTCCTTCCCTCCTTTCTTTTCTCCTTCTCTCCTTCCTTTCCCCCTTCCTTTCCTCCTTCCTTCCCCCCTTCCTTCTCTCCTACATTCCCTCCTTCCTTCCCTCCTTCCTTTCCTCCTTTCTTCTCTCCTTCTCTCCTTCCTTCCCTCCTTCCTTCCCTCCCTCCTTCCCTCCCTCCTTTCTTTTCTCCTTCTCTCCTTCCTTTCCCCCTTCCTTTCCTCCTTCCTTCCCCCCTTCCTTCTCTCCTACATTCTTTCCTTCCTTCCCTCCTTCCTTCCCTCCTTTCTTCTCTCCTTCTCTCCTTCCTTCCCTCCTTCCTTCCCTCCCTCCTTCCCTCCCTCCTTTCTTTTCTCCTCCTCTCCTTCCTTTCCCCCTTCCTTTCCCCCTTCCTTCCCCCCTTCCTTCTCTCCTACATTCCCTCCTTCCTTCCCTCCTTCCTTCCCTCCTTTCTTCTCTCCTTCTCTCCTTCCTTCCCTCCTTCCTTTTCTCCTTCTCTCCTTCCTTTCCCCCTTCCTTTCCTCCTTCCTTTCCCCCTTCCTTCTCTCCTACATTCCCTCCTTCCTTCCCTCCTTCCTTCCCTCCTTTCTTCTCTCCTTCTCTCCTTCCTTCCCTCCTTCCTTCCCTCCCTCCTTCCTACCCCCCTTTCTTCTCTTTCTTCTCTCCTTCCTTCCTTCCTCCTCTCCTTTCCCTTCTCTCCTTCCCCTTCCTCCCCTTTACCCTTCCCCTCTTCTTCCCCTTCCTCCCCTCTTTCCTACTCTTACATTCCCTCCCATTCTTCCTCTGCCTTTCCCTTTCTCCTATTCCTCTCCTTTCTCCTCTCTTTCCTATCTTTCCTTCTACTCCTCCCTCCGTCCACTCTAACCGTTGTTGTGTTTACATATTCTCCTCTTCAGAGGATGACCTGGTTCTCTTTCTCTTTTTTCTTTTTTCCCCTTATTTGAAAGTTATATAAAAAAGGCAAGATTCACTGCGCTGCCATCTTGTCAGGAACGGTGTGTAGGGTCTCCTGCTTTGGGTGCGGGGTTGGACTAGATGACCTCCGGGGTCCCTCCCAACCCTGTTAATTCTGTTCTGTTCTGAGCCGACCCTTGAAGCCCAAAAATAAAAAGTTAGAAGCAGGTAACGCCGGGAGTCCAGCTGAAAATATATTGGGCAAGGGATTCCTTGGGGTGGGGGGTAAGTGGTTAGGAGGGTGGATTCTCCAGAATCTGGCCATTGTCTTCTTTGGGACACTAGGCGAATGAGGTCACCCCTCCCAGAAGGCAGACGAGTAGCGGTAGAGAGACAATGGGATTCCTAGAGTGCTTCCTTCGCGGCTCCCACCATCCCTAGGAATCTGCCGCTCTATTGTTCCAAACATTCCCTTTGCAAGCAAGAATTTTACTCTATTGTTGTTGTTCCTGGCAATCCCCATGCAGCTCATTTCGGGCTGACTCAGCATTTCATAACCAGGGGGGGTATTCACTACCGGTTCCCAAATGTGAGCGCGCACGCACACTTCACTTGCACACGCCCCATCCGTGCACGTGCTTCGGCTTGAAAACGTGTCTAAATGGGAGGGCATAGAGCTGGGGCGGGAGGAGGGCAGGCCCCTCCCGCGATTTCCACTACCGGTTTGGGTGAACCGGTCCTAACCGGCTGAATATTGCCTCTGGTCATAACCCACTACAGGGAGTCCTCGACTTACAACCAGGGGTGGGCTGGTGCCAGGGTTACTGCCAGTTCGCAACCTGTGTGTACCATGTGTGTGCTGCATGTGCGTGCACGGTCAATGTTAATTGTTCTACGCACACGCGTTCCATTCCATTCCATATTATCTTTTCTATTCTATTCCATTCCATTGGATTCCATTTCATTTCATTCCATTCCATTTTTTCTATTCCATTCTTTCTATTCTATTCTATTCCATTCCATATTTTCTATTCTATTCTATTCTATTCCATTCCATATTTTCTATTCTATTCCATTCCATTTCATTCCATTCTATTTTTTCCATTCCATTCTTTCTATTCTATTCCATTCCATATTTTCTATTCTATTCCATTCCATTTTTCCATTCCATTCCATTCTTTCTATTCTATTCTATTCCATTCCATATTTTCTATTCTATTCCATTCCATTTCATTCCGTTCCATTTCATTCCATTCCATTTTTTCCATTCCATTCTTTCTATTCTATTCTATTCCATTCCATTCCATTCCATTCTTTCTATTCTATTCCAGTCCATATTTTCTATTCCATTCCATTCCATTTAATTCCATTCCATTTTTTCCATTCCATTCTTTCTATTCTATTCCATTCCATATTTTCTATTCTATTCTATTCTATTCCATTCTATTCAATTTCCATATTTTCTATTCCATTCCATTCCATTTAATTCCATTCCATTTTTTCCATTCCATTCTTTCTATTCTATTCCATTCCATTTTTTCCTATTCTATTCCATTCCATTCCATATTTTCTATCCTATCCTATCCTATTCCATTTTTTATATTCTATTCCATTCCACATTTTCTATTCTATTCTATTCTGTTCTATTCCATTCCATATTTTCTATCCTATCCTATCCTATTCCATTTTTTCTATTCTATTCCATTCCACATTTTCTATTCTATTCTATTCTGTTCTGTTCCATTCCATTCCATATTTCCTTTCCTTTCCTTCCTAGTCTAGTCTAGTCCAGTGCAGTCCAGTCCAATCCAGTCTAGTCTAGTCCAGTCCAGTCCATCCCATCCCATCCCATCCCACCACTTCACAATTTTGAAAAGAAGAGATTGGACAGCCATTGGCCTGAAACGACATAGGGCCTCCTGCTTGAGCAGGGGGTTGGACTAGAAGACCTCCAAGGTCCCTTCCCATTCCTGTCATTCCTTTATTTCTCTTCCAATGACTTTCCCGATCTCTGTTTACCATCCTACGTCGAGGGCCAAGGGATAATATTTTGCGCCGTTTCTGGTGCAGATGGGGCCTTTGGGACATCCGGAGTCCTCCAGGAGTGGGCGGCATACAAGACAAATAAATAAATAATAAATAATAATATTAACATCCGTTCCGAAGGCTCAGCGCCCCTGGGGGCATTGTGTTTGCTGAGAAATGTCCCATCTCCCTCCAGGGAAACCCGTTAACCATAAATCAGGGGGGTTGATTCCAAACTCGGCTATTTATCAACAATGCCAAGCCCAGCTACTTGGACTCAACAACAATAGCCTGGGCACGCCAGGGCAGGCTGCCAGAAAGCGCCTGGCATCCCTTTGTCTTATCTGAAAGTTTCCTCTTTCTAATTCGGGGATTCCTTGGTCACCTGCCTATTGTTATAACAAAAAAAAACCCAGGGTGGCTGGCCAGCACATTCCTTCTCCTTGAAGCGGGGACCTTTCTAAAATATTCTTCATGGAGATGAAGAGATGAACAGAGTCGGGAGGGACCTTGGTGGTCATCTAGTCCAACCCCCCCCCCCTCAGGAGACGCTACATGGTTTCTGACAGACGGCAGTCCAGGCTCTTCTTGAAAGCCTCCAATGACGAAGCTCCCACAACTTCCGAAGGGAACTTCTGTTCCATGGGTGGATGGTTCTCACTGTCAGGAAATTCCTCCTTACTTCCAGGTTGAATCTCTCCTTGGCCAGTTTCCATCCATTCTTCCTTCTCTGGTCTTCGGGGGCTTTGAAGAATAGCTTGACCCACCCCCCTCTTTGGGGCAGCCCCTCAAATATTGGAAGATGCTCTCCTGTCTCCCCTGGTCCTTCTCTTCCCTAGACTAGCCAGGCCCAGTTCCTGCAACCGTATGTTTGAGCCTCCAGTCCCCTCATCATCTTTGTTGCTCTTCTCCGCACTTTTTCAAGAGTCTCCACATCTTTTTTTATAGTGTGGTGACCAAAACTGGATGCAGGATTCCAGGTGTGGCCTTACTAAGGCTTTATCCAGTATATAGAGTGGTATTAGTACCTCCCTTGATCTCGATTGCATCCCTCTGTTAATGCAATTTAGGATTTGCATTGGCTTTTTTGGCGGCTGCTGCACACCGTGACCCGTCAAAACCGCGTTCCACAAAAAGCACGGTCGACGAAATCGCGTACGTGACGTCATCACAACGCGACGAAAAAGATCGAAAAATTGAAATAAAAATTAAATTACAGCAAGCCGATTCACATAAAGGGTTAGGTTAAGGGTTAGGGTTAGGTTTAGAGCGTTAGCGTTACGTTTAGCGTTAGGTTAAGGGTTAGCGTTAGGTTTTTCGTTAGGTTAAGGGTTAGGTTTAGGGTTAGGTTTGGGGTTAGGTTTAGGGTTAGGTTTGGGGGGGTTAGGGTAAGGTTTTCGCTTTATTTTTACATTTTTCGATCTTTTTCGTCGCGCTGTGATGACGTCACATACGAGCTTTCGTCGACCGCGATTTTGTCGTCCGCGGTTTTGTGGTGGAACCGCTGCACACTACTGGCTCCTATTTAGCTGGTTGTCCACTAAGACTCCAAGATCCCTCACTCGTTCTTTCTTTCCCTTTTCCTTTCTCTCATTTTTTCCTCCCCTTCCGATTCTTCTTCTTCTTCTTTTTTCTTTGTTGAAAAGGTTTTTATTTTCCATTTTTTCATTTTCATACACTCACATATATACTGTGCATAGCCGGAGCCTTACAACATTAATCAATAATCGCAGCCATTCCTCTTGTCAAGAATACCCCCCCAAAATAGAAACCCAATATACCTCTTCCACTCTCCGTACATGTCAGCACCTCTCCATTAAATAATTAGGAAAGAAAGACCACGAGACTCCATGTGTGGAAATCAAGTGTACTTTTACGAATTAAAAATGATTAAAGGCATAGCGAAGCGAAGTCTGATTATTTAGACGCGAAAGCGATGGATATATAGAATAGCCCATTCCCCACCCCTTGGCATCACAGTTATAGTCCAATCATAATTCTCCCAAGTGTCAGGTGCGAGATAACTTCAAAAGGCATCACAAAGATGGAATGTCGGTGCCGTTAGTCCTGGCGGGAAACTCCCACGCATGCGTAGTCCGACCAGCCGCTGAACTCCAGAACCTTCCTCCAGCACAATGAGTAACCCCTCCCAAATACCATGCCCTCCCTCCCCGTTTCATGGCAGCCGAAGCAACAGCAAAGCAGAGGCTGACATCACACCTCTTTCTTCCACCCTCCTCCAACTTTCTATCTTCCCTCCATCATCCCCCTCTACCCTACTTCCCCTCCCCCCTCTACCACTCCTCTCTCCCGATCCACTCCCTCCCTTCCTCCTCACCCTCCCTCCCATCCTCTCTCCCGTCCCTCTCTACCCATCTCTCTTCTATCCCACTCCTCCTCCCCTTGGTGTATTTCCACTATCTGTCAATGTATTTAGCTTATCCTATTTTTTACAGAGAAATGAAAGAAAAACAGTATACATGTGAGGTTGCATTACATTGAAATCTAACACATCGTAACCCTAACCCTAACCCTAACCCTAACCCTAACCCTAACCCTAACCCTAACCCTAACCCTAACCCTAAACCCTAACCCTAACCCTAACCCCTAACCCTAACCCCTAACCCTAACCCTAACCCTAACCCCTAACCTTAACCCTAACCCCTAACCCTAACTCTAACCCTAACCCTAACCCTAACCCTAACCCTAACCTAGTATATATCCCTCCCTCCCCCCTCCCTCCCCCCCCAACACCCCCCCTCCCTTCCCTCCCCCCCCCGGACTTCCCAGAGCCCGTACACGGTATAGATTTTTAACAAACACAGTCTAAAATATATTGAGAAAAAAAGAAATTAAATAAAAGGGTTAATAACATCTCTACATTGCTCTTAGCTTCTCCGATTCTTCTTTTTAATAGATTCTGTGCCAGTGACGAGCCGAGCTGGATTTATTGGAAATCAGGACGTTTCTCAACCTGTCACCTGGCTGGGGAATTCTGGGAGTTGAAGTCCGACCATCTTCAAGAGGCTAAGAACCACTGATTTGGGGGGGGGGGGAGAAGGGTGCTGATGGATGGAGGTGCAATCAGGTGAGGAATAAAAGGACTGAACCAACCATTATAGTGTAAGCAGGAGGGTTATAGGGAACCAAACTCAAAATAAGGAGGATTTTCCTGGCTCAGAGAGCTAGGAAATCAGAGAAGAGCTTTAAGCCCTCAGCAACCATGGGGCTGTGTCATAGAAGATTTTGAACCAAGTTTGGATTATCTGCAACGCTCGGAG
The DNA here is from genome assembly GCF_051295495.1 of Thamnophis sirtalis. Taxonomy (NCBI): domain Eukaryota; kingdom Metazoa; phylum Chordata; class Lepidosauria; order Squamata; family Natricidae; genus Thamnophis; species Thamnophis sirtalis. The sequence continues at coordinate 138,774,880 of NW_028261384.1, read as the reverse complement.
GATTATTGAGAAGAGGGTTGGACTAGAGGACCTCTAAGGTTCCTCCCAACTCGATAGTTCTAGGAATGAGACAAGGAGCACTTCCTGCTTTGGGAAGAGGATTGGACCGCTAAGGTACCTCCCCAACTCTGTGGTAAGAATGTGAGTAGTTGGCACTTCCTGCCTTGGTCAAAGGGTTGGACCTCTTAAATTCCTTCCAACTCTATGGTTCTAGCAATATGACAGTTGGCACTTGGGAAGAAGGTTGGACTAGAGGACCTCTAAGGCCCTTTTATGGTTTTAAGGATGTGACCAATGGGCACTTCCTGCCTTGACAAGAAGGTTTGGACCTCTAAGGCCTCTATGATCCCTTCCAGCTCTATGGTTCTAGGAATGTGGCAGTGGGCACTTCCTGCCTTGAAAAGAAGGCGGGACCTCCAAGGCCTCTAAGATCCCTTCCAACTCTATGGTTCTAGGAACATAACCAATGGACACTTCCTGCCTTGACAAGAAGGTTGGACCTCCAAGGCTCTAAGATCTCTTCCAACTCTATGGTTCTAGGAATGTGAGCAGTGGGCACTTCCTGCCTTGGGAAGAAGGTTGGACTACAAGACCTCTAGGGTCCCTCTCAACTCCATGGTCCTAGGGATATGAGCAGTGGGCACTTCCTACCTTGAGCAGAGGATTGGATTATAGGCAGGGGTGGGTTCCTCCCACTTCTAACCTCTTCTATAGAAGAGGTTCCACAAATCTCCAGTGCCGTTTAGAACCGGTTCCAGCTCCTTTCCCCCGCTCGTCTGCACATCATCAAGATGAAGAGCGAGAGGAGGAATTCTGGGAGTTGAAGTCCACAAGTCTTAAAGCTATCAAGTTTGAACACCCCTGGGGTTGTTTTTTCCCCCTGAAGGATTAGGGGTGCAACTTGACAGCTTTAAGATTTGCGTGCTTCAAATGTCAGAGTTTCTGAGCCAACATTTTGGTTGGTAAGCAAGAGTGTTGTTAAGTGAGTTTCAACACATTTTACAAGTTGGCCACTCCCACCCAGTCACATAGCCAGCAAGCCACTCCCACAAAGCAGGCCACACCTACAGAAGAGGTTCTAAAAATTTTTGAAACCCACCACTGATTATAGGACTTCTAATGTCCCCTCCTGATTCCACCATATGGTTCTAGGAATGTGAGCAGTGGGCACTTCCTGCTCCAACTTTATGGTTCTAGGAATGTGAAGAGTGGGCACTTCCTGCCTTGGGAAGAGGGTTGGACTAGAGGACCTCTAAGGTCCCTTCTGATTCTGTGGCTCTAGGAATGTGAGCAGTGGGCAATTCCTGATCTCTAGCACAGACTGGAGTGAGTGAGGGGGTGGGAGTATGTCAGTCAAATTAGCAGGAGCGAGTAGCTACAATAGGAAAGAAGCAATCCCATTTTTAAAATAATGATTCCCCCCCCCCCCCACACACTTCGATTGACCTTGCAGTCCACACAACCACCTGTCCCCTTATGTTGCTGCAGGAATTCCCCCAACCACTGAAACAACATCCTTGCCTTCGTGGCACGACAAAACCACGCTCGACTAAAGCGCGCCCGATTAAACCGCGTCGCTGACGTCATCAACAGGGCGACAACAGCGAGCGCGGAGAAAGAAGGGCGCTTTAAATAGCGCTTTGAAAGCAAGCCGATTCAAGTTAAGGTAAGGGTTAGGTTTAGGGTTAGGTTTAGGGTTAGGTTTAGGGTTAGGTTAAGGGTTAGGGTTAGGTTTAGGGTTAGGTTAAGGTTTAGGGTTAGGTTAAGGGTTAGGGTTAGGTTTAGGGTTAGGATTAGGTTTAGCGTTAGGTTTAGGGTTAGGTTTAGGGTTAGGGTTAGGTTTAGGGTTAGGTTTAGGGGGGTTAGGTTTAGGTTAGGGTTAGGGTTAGGGTTAATTTTAGGTTTAGCGTTTACAGCGTGCTTTTTTCTCCGCGCTGTTGTCGCGCTGTGATGACGTCAGCTACGCGGTTTCGTCGAGCGCGCTTTAGTCGAACGCGGTTTTGTGGTGGAACCCCTTGCCTTTCCAATACACAGGTAGTCCTCGATTTCAAACCACAACTGAGCCCAACGTTTAGGTTGTTAAGTGAGACATTTGTTAAGCGAGTTTTGCCCCATTTTACGACCTTTCTTGCTGCAGTTGTTAAGTGGATCACTGAGGTTGCTTAAGTTAATAACACGGTTCTTAAGTGAATCTGACTTCCCCCATTGACTGGGCATGTCAGAAGGTCGCAAAAGGGGGGGGGGCGTTCACATGGACTCCGCAACGGTCATAAGTATGAACCAGTTGCCAACACCGGAATTTTGATGACATGATGCTGAGGATACTGCAAACACACACAAACACACACACACACACACACACACCCCTCAGTCTCTGAAAGATCTCAAATTTTAAATCCAAGAGAGAAAATTAGGGCTGCAATTCCCTCTGTAACCCAATAGAGGGCAACAGATCGATTTCTGTTTCTTCCCCACTGCCCCCTGGAGCATACCTGCAGTTTTGCACCCTAAATCTGTTAAACTATCGTAGGATATTTTTTGCCTTGTTGGTTCCCCAGTTCTTTGAAAAAGGATTTTTTCCCCCTCTCTTCACTTAACAACGGCGTTCATTATTTCTATTTCTTTTACTTATGTGCTACTCGTTCCCGACTCTAGAGGGCGATGCTCATCTCCGTTTCAAAGCCGAAAAGCCAGCGCTGTCCGAAGACGTCTCCGTGGTCATGTGGCCGGCATAACTCAACGCCGAAGGCGCACGGAACGCTGCTCCCTTCCCACCAAAGGTGGTGCCTATTTTTCTACTTGCATTTTTTACATGCTTTTGAACTTCTAGGTTGGCGGAAGCCGGGACAAGTCACGGGAGCTCACTCTGTTACGCGGCGCTAGGGATTCGAACCACCTAACTGCCGAACCTTTCTGATCGACAAGCTCAGCGTCTTAGCCACTGAGCCACCGCATCCCTTTTTTAAAATCTAGGACATGGATATTGATATGGGTGGAAACTAATCAAGGAGAGGAGTGAACTCCCGTGACTTATCCCAGTTTCTGCCAACTGAGCAATTCGAAAGCACGTAAAAAATGCGGTTCCACCACAAAACCGTGTTCGACTAAAGTGCGCTCGACGAAACTGTGTAACTGACGTCATCACAGCGCAACGAAAAAAGCACGCTGTAAACGCTAAAGCTAAAATTAACCCCAAACCTAAACCTAACCCCCCTAAACCTAATCCTAAACCTAACCCTAAACCTAATCCTAACCCTAAACCTAACCCTTACCTTAACTTGAATCGGCTTGCTTTCAAAGCGCTATTTAAAGCGCCCTTTCTTCTCCGCGGTCGCTGTTGTCGCCCTGCTGATGACGTCAGCGACGCGGTTTAATCGGGCGCGCTTTAGTGGAGCGCGGTTTTGTCGTGCCACGAAAAAATGCAAGTAGAAAAATAGGCACCACCTTTGGTGGGAAGGGAAAAGCGTTCCGTGCGCCTTCGAAGGCATTGAGTCATGCCGGCCACATGACCACGGAGACGTCTTTGGATAGCGCTGCCTCTTCGGCTTTGAAAGGGAGATGAGCACCGCCCCCTAGAGTCGGGGAGGACCAGCACCTATATGCAAAGGGAACTTTTACCTTTAATGAAAAAGAGAAACATATAATAGATGAATCGTGTTCCGAATTCAACAATCCGCTGTGAAAGCATGGGAAAGTCCCTAAAATGGGGCCAAAACTCCCTGACCAAAATTTCTCCAAATTCTGGGTTCGCTTGTGGTCGTAAACCGAGGACCAGCTGTATCCCTGCGTCTTTAAATGCTGCTCCTGCTCTTTGTGATTTTTCATCCCGTCCTTTGGAGCCTCTCCCTTCCTTGCCCGTCATGACACGGCCCTCGTCTCCCGGTGGCATTTCCCACCCCAAATGTCAGCTTCTTCCCCCCCACCCTGCAACCCCCCCCCCAGTCAAAAAACCCCAGCCGTCTGCCTGGCCCCTGTCATCCGATCCGGCCTTGACGTACTTGTGCTCCCGTCCCGAAACAAAAGGCAAAAATGCAGAAGGAGAACGGGCTGACCTTGCCTGCCGACTCCGGTCCTTATATAGCAACGGGTCTCTCTACACAAAGACGTCTTATTTTAGCCACAATGGGTTGCCTGGCTCTTGTGGACGTCTTATTTTAGCCACAATGGGCTGACCGGCTCTTGCAAACCACCTGGAATTAGACCCCCGGGAATCCGAGCGCCTGGTTGACATCGGTTGAGCAGAAATTCAGCTTTCGTTCGTTTCGTTCGTTTCGTTTTGTTTCGAAACGAACGAAACGGACGAACGAAACGAACGGTTGAGCAGAAATTCAGCTTTGCAAAGCGGGGGGGGGGGGGGGATTGGCTTTTTAGGTTCCGGAAGGGGCTTTTCCCAACGGGCAACAGGACTATTCTGGTTTTTTTCTTTTGAAGGGGTTTCGCTTTTCATCCAAGAAGCTTCATAGAATAGACTAGAACGGAACATAGGAATAGAATAGGAGAGGAGAGAATAGAGAAGAGAGGAGAATAAAATAGAATAGAGAAGAGAGAAGAGAATTAGAATAGAACAGAACAGAATAGAACATGGGAATAGAATAGGAGAGGATAGAGATGAGAGGAGAATAAAATAGAATAGAGAAGAGAATAGAGAAGAGGATTAGAACACAACAGAACAGAACATGGGAATAGAATAGAATAGGAGAGGATAGAGACGAGAGGAGAATAAAATAGAAGAGAGAAGAGAGGAGAATAAAACAGAATAGAGAAGAGAGAAGAGAATTAGAATAGAACAAAACAGAATAGAAAATAGGAATAGAATAGAATAGAGGATAGAGAAGAGAAGAGAGGAGAATAAAATAGAATAGAAAGGAGAATAGAGAAGAAAATTAGAATAGAACAGAATAGAACATAGGAATAGAATAGAATAGAATAGAATAGAGGATGGAGAAGAGAAGAGAGGAGAATAAAATAGAATAGAAAGGAGAATAGAGAAGAAAATTAGAATAGAATAGAACAATAGAACATAGGAATAGAATAGAATAGAATAGAGGATAGAGAAGAGAAGAGAGGAGAATAAAATAGAACAGAGAAGAGCATAGAGAAGAGAATTAGAACAGAACAGAATAGAACATAGGAATAGAAAGGAGAGGATAGAGAAGAGAGAATAGAATAGAGAGGAGAGAATAGAGAATAGGATAGAATAGAGAATAGAGAAGAGAATTAGAATAGAACAGAACATAGGAATAGAATAGGAGAGGATAGAGACGGGAGGAGAATAAAATAGAGAAGAGAAGAGAGGAGAATAAAACAGAATAGAGAAGAGAGAAGAGAATTAGAATAGAACAGAACAGAATAGAAAATAGGAATAGAATAGAATAGAGGATAGAGAAGAGAAGAGAGGAGAATAAAATAGAATAGAAAGGAGAATAGAGAAGAGAATTAGAATAGAACAGAACAGAATAGAACATAGGAATAGAAAGGAGAGGATAGAGAAGAGAGAATAGAATAGAGAGGAGAGGAGAGAATAGAGAATAGAATAGAAGAGAGAAGAGAGAAGAGAATTAGAATAGAACAGAACATAGGAATGGAATAGGAGAGGATAGAGAAGAGAAGAGAGGAGAATAAAATAGAACAGAGAAGAGAAGAGAATTAGAATAAAACACAACAGAATAGAACATAGGAATAGAATAGAATAGGAGAGGATAGAGAAGAGAAAATAGAATAGAGAGGAGAGAATAGAGAATAAAATAGAAGAGAGAAGAGAGAATAGAATTAGAATAGAATAGGAGTAGAAACAGAACATAGGAATAGACTAGACTAGGAGAGCAGAAAAGAGGAAAGAAGAGAGGAGAAGATAATAGAATAGAGAAGAGAATAGGGAATAGAACAGACTAGGATAGGATAGAATAGAATAGAATACTATATTGGACACACAAGGGATTTGTCTTGCATATGCTCTCAGGGTACAGAAAGGAAAATAAAATACATTCATCAAGAATCATAAGATACGACACTTAGTGATAGTCATGGGATACTAAATAATCAATACAACATCATACTAGGAAACTAGTATGTGAAGCAACTGCCAAAAAGCCAACACAGTTCTAGGCTGCATAGACAGAGGGATAGAATCAAGATCACATTTAAAAGTGTTAATACCACTTTATAAGGCCTTGGTAAGGCCACACTTGGAATACGGCATCCAGTTTTGGTCGCCACGATGTAGAAAAGATGTGGAGACTCTAGAAAGAGTGCAGAGAAGAGCAATAAAGAGGATTAGGGGACTGGAGGCTAAAACATACGAAGAACGGTTGCAGGAACTGGGTATGTCTAGTTTAATAGAAAGAAGGACTAGGAGAGACATGATAGGAGTCTTCCAATATCTCAGGGGTTGCCCCAAAGAAGAGGGAGTCAAACTATTCTCCAAGGCACCCGAGGGCAGGACAAGAAGCAATGGGTGGAAACTAATCAAGGAGAGAAGCAACTTAGAACTGAGGAGAAATTTCCTGACAGTGAGAACAATGAATCAAGTGAAACAGCTTGCCTCCAGAAGTTGTGAATGCTCCAACACTGGATGTCTTTAAGAAGATGTTGGATAACCATTTGTCTGGAACGGTATAAGGTTTCCTGCCTAGGCAGGGGGTTGGACTAGAAGACCTCCAAGGTTCCTATTCCTATTCTATTCCTATTTTATTCTTTTCTATTCTATTTAAGTAAAACAATATAAATCATAAAGATACAAGCAACAAGGAGGAGATAGGTAATAGGAAGGATGAGAATAATAATAGTTGTAGTAAAATAATAATAATAATAATAATAATAATAATAATAATAATAATAAATAAATAATAAAAAAATCACGCAGACTGATTATAAATTGCGGCACAATTCAGTAGCACAAATGATCCATTGGAATTTGTGCAAAAATTATAATATTAAAACAGCAACAAACTGGTGGGAACATCAGCCTGAAAAAGTCACCGAAAATCAGATGGTCAAGATCTTGTGGGATTTCCGTATACAAACCGACAAAATACTGGCGCATAATACACCAGACATCACACTGGTTGAGAAAAATAAGGTCACAATCATAGACATCGCAATACCAGGTGATAGCAGGGTCGCCGAGAAGGAACATGAAAAAAATCGCAAGATACCAGGACTTAAAAATCGAAATTCAACGACTATGGCACAAACCAGCAGTGGTAATTCCAGTGGTAATTGGCACACTGGGTGCTATTCCAAAAGCACTGGGATTACATTTAAAACAGTTAAAAATTGACAAAATCACCATCGGTCAAATGCAAAAAGCCGCACTGCTTGGATCTGCACGCATATTACGAAAATACGTTACGACGTCCTAGGCCCCTGGGTGGGGCCCGACTAGTAACCAATGCCAAATCCGGAGAAACAACTGGCTGCTGTGATACAATTGTATAATAATAATAATAATAATTCAGTCTTAGCAAATAATTTGACAGTGTTGTTTAGCATAGTGATGGCATTCAGGAAAAAACTGTCCTTGTGTCTAGTTGTCTTGGTGTGCAGTGCCCTATAGCGTCACTTTGAGGGTAGGAGTTGAAACAATTGATGTCCAGGATGCGAGGGGGTCTGTAGATATTTTCACGGCCCCCTTTTTGATTCGTACAGGATACAGGTCCTCGATGGAAGGCAGGTTGGTAGCCATTGTTTTTTTTCTTTCGGTCCTAGCTGTCCGTCGAAGTCCGTGTCTGTCTTGTTGGGTTGCAGAACCAAACCAGACAGTTATGGAGGTGCAGATGAACAGACTCCATCCTTCCTCTGTAGAACCATATCAGCAGCTCCTTGGGAAGTTTGAGCTTCCTGAGTTGGTGCAGAAAGAACATCCTTTGTGGTGCTTTTTGGATGACGTTTTTGATGTTAGGTGTCCATGTTAAGTCTTGAGGCTTAAAAGTCTTCAGCTCTGACTTGGATGGAGGGGAAGGGAAGGATTGAATACTTCTTGTGGAGCTAAATCTTTGCATTCTTCACATCCAGTCAGAGCATCAGCTTCTTCTTCTTCTCCTCCTCCTCCTCCTCCTCCTCCTCCTCCTCCTCCTCCTCCTGGATCTCCTTCTCCTCCTTGCTCCTTTTCTTCTTGTTCTCCTTCTTCTCTTCCTTCATCTCCTTCTTCTTCTTCTTCTTCTTCTTCTTCTTCTTCTTCTTCTTCTTCTTCTCCTTCTCCTTCTCCTTCTCCTTCTTCTTCTCCTTCTCCTTCTTCCCCTCCTTCTCCTTCTCCTCCTCCTTTTCTTCTTCTCTTCCTCCTCCTCCTCCTCTTCCTCTTCTCCTTCTCTTCTCCTCCTCCTCCTCTTCCTCTTTTTCTCCTCCTCCTCCTTTTCTTCTTCTCCTTCTTCTCTTTTTCTCCTCCTCCCCTTTTCTTCTCCTTCTCCTCCTTCTCCTTCTTCTCCTCCTCCTTTTCTTCTCCTCCTCTTTTTCTCCTCCTCCTCCTTTTCTTCTCCTCCTCCTTTTCTTCTTTTCTTCTCCTCCTCCTTTTCACCATCTCCTTCTTCTCCTTCTTGTTTCTCCTCCTCCTTTTCTCCTCCTCCTCCTTTTCTTCTTTTCTTCTCCTCCTCCTTTTCTTCTCCTCCTCCTCCTTTTCTTCTTCTCCTTCTCCTCCTTTTCTTCCTTTCTTCTCCTTCTTCTCCTTCTTCTGTTTCTCCTCCTCCTCCTTTTCTCCTCCTCCTCCTCCTTTTCTTCTCCTCCTCCTCCTTTTCTTCTTCTCCTTCTCCTCCTTTTCTTCTTTTCTTCTCCTTCTTCTCCTTCTTCTGTTTCTCCTCCTCCTTTTCTCCTCCTCCTTTTCTCCTCTTCCTCCTTTTCTCCTCCTCCTCCTTTTCTTCTCCTCCTCCTCCTCCTCCTTTTCTTCTTCTTCTCCTCCTTCTCCTCCTCCTCCTCCTCCTCTTCCTCCTCCTCCTCCTCCTCTTCTTCTTCTTCTTCTTCTTCTTCTTCTTCTTCTTCTTCTTCTTCCTCTCCTCCTCCTTTTTAATTGATTTTCTATTAAATACATTTCTTAGTGCTTATTAAACACCTGGTTGTCTGTAGTGGTGGGATTCAGCCAGTTCGGAACAGTTCGGGCGAACAGGTTGTGGCGATCTCCACCTTAGGCCGTCCCATTTAGCCACGTTTTCTAAGCTGTGCCCATGCGCGAAAGCCGCATGTGGAAGCAGTGCACATGCATGGAAGGCCATGCCCATGTGCTGAAGACGTGCGCATGCTCACATTTTCTACTCCTCCTCCCCACCGGATAAGAACTCTGTTCCAACTACCAGTTGCCTTAAACACTCTGATGCTAAGGAGTTAGACATTTTCTACTCCCCCTCCCCACCTGAAAAGAACTCTGTTCCAACTACCAGTTGCCTTAAATACTCTGATGCTAAGGAGTTACACATTTTCTACTACTCCTCCACACCTGAAAAGAACTCTGCCCCAACTACCAGTTGCCTTAAACACTCCGATGCTAAGGAGTTAGACATTTTCTACTCCCTCTCCCCACCTGAAAAGAGCTCTGTTTCAACCAGCAGTTGCAACTGGCTGCTGATGGGGTTAAATGGCTTAAGCCCATCTATTTTATTGTCGTTAGATGTACAATAATGTCTTAATCTGTAACGGAAACTTAGCTTACCGTCTCCAATGAAATAATACAGTGCCTTTTTAAACTACTCATTAATTTTCAAGTTTTAAGTATCAATTTATCAAGCCCGATCAGATTGGTTTCGTAGCGAAGCACAGGTATCCAAGCTACTACCTAATAAAAAGAATTCAGAGCTGAAGAAGCTTTTTGGAAGAAAAGCGAAAGGTCTTCAGAGAAAATCCAAAAAGCCTAGTTGTCTCTTGGGGGAAAAAATTTGGGACAACCATGACCTGGATGATTCTCCATAATTTGACTTTTTGGGCTTAAATGAAGCTTTTGAGCATTTGGAAGGGGGAAAACGAAGGTCCTTCTCCTTTGGGGACCCACCGAGTGGTGTTTCGGGGTTCAGGGGCTTCTCAGATAAACATAGCTTACATTCAACGTCCTAGGGGTTCATCCTGGGGAGAAAATTAGGGAGGATCAAACAAGATTCATACGAGATTTTCTTGTAATGGAAAGTCTGATCCAGAACAATGCAAAGCTCAGTGCAGAAGAAGGATTTCCCCCCCCCACTTATTCTAACCTTAATAATAATAATTATTTATTGTTATTAATAATTTAATTTAATTATTTAATTTAATTTATTTTATTTAATAGCAATAGCAGTTAGACATATACCGCTTCATAGGGCTTTCAGCCCTCTCTAAGCGGTTTACAGAGTCAGCACATCGCCCCCAACAACAATCCGGGTCCTCATTTTACCCACCTCGGAAGGATGGAAGGCTGAGTCAACCCAGAGCCGGTGAGATTTGAACAGCCGAACTGCAGAACTGCAGTCAACTGAAGTAGCCTGCAGTGCTGCATTTAACCACTGCGCCACCTCGGCTCTCAATTGAATTGAATTGAATTGAATTGAATTGAATTAATTTAATAATTTAATTAATTTAATTTAATTTAATAATTTATTTTAATTTAATTTAATTTAATAATTTATTTTAATTTAATTTAATAATTTATTTTAATTTAATTTAATTTAATTTTTAATTTAATTAAATTTTTTAATTTAATTTAATTTTTTAATTTAATTTAATTTTTTAATTTAATTTAATTTTTTAATTTAATTTAATTTTTTAATTTAATTTAATTTTTTTAATTTAATTTAATTTAATTATTTAATTTAATTATTTAATGTAATTGTTGTCTATCATTTCTTTCTCTCCCCAAGTCTATCAGTTTAAATCCATGCATCTATCCATCTATCTGTTGTTTAATACTCATTATGTGGTTTTGCAAGCTTTGGTACCAGACAAAACAACCCTTGAAGAGCATTCGGAGACTTCAACTGGTCCAGAACGCGGCTGCGCGAGCGATTGTGGGTGTACCTCAGTACACCCACGTTACACCTATCCTTCGCGAGCTGCACTGGCTTCCAATCTGTCTCCGGATACGCTTCAAGGTGCCAGACCTTCCGCACAGCCCTTAAGATCTGGCTATCCCGTCAGGCCTGGGGATAAGATTCTAATTCGCCCCCACCCGAATGTTGAATGAAAGTTGTGTTTTATTGCTTTATTTTTTATTCACGTATTGTCTTATGTTTTGTCTTGCACTCCCCCTCCCATGAATTGTAAGCCTCCCTGAGTCCCCTCAGGGAAAAGGGCGGCCTATAAATCACAAATAAAATCTAAAAAAATCTAAATCTAAATCTAGTTATTACTTATAAAGCCCTTCATGGTATTGGACCTGGGTACTTGAGAGACCGCCTGCTGCCAATTACCTCCCAAAGACCCATTAGATCGCACAGGGCCGGCCTCCTCCGGGTTCCATCCACCAGCCAATGCCATCTGGCTACCACCCGGGGGAGGGCCTTCTCTGTTGCAGCTCCTGCCCTTGGAACGAACTCCCCGCGGAGATTCGGACACTCACCTCTCTCCCTGCTTTCTGAAAAGCCGTTAAAACCTGGCTGTGTCGGCAGGCCTGGGGTTGATGAGCTCCCCTCCCCTCTCGACAGGTGTGGTTGTTGGTCATTTTAATATGTTTATTTTGTACTTGTATGTTTCCCCTTCCCGTTTAAGTTGTTCGCCGCCCTGAGTCCCTTTTAGGGAATAGGGCAGCATATAAATAAAATAAAACTTAAACTTAAACTCATTAACACCCCCCCCCCCAAACCTTCCTACCAACTCCAAAATGCCACGGGGGGGGGGATTGCGTGTGTGTAACGCCGAGGATATTTTATTCTTGTGTCGCAGGGATGATCCTGCTTTGTGTCCAGATGTGCTATTCAGCCGGTTTGGACCGGTTCGGACAAACCGGCAGTGGCGACTTGCAGGTGGGCCTACCCTCCCACCCAGGCGCTTTCTCTTCCTATATTGCTGTGTTTTTGATGTCACACCAGTGGTGGGTTCCAACCGGTACGGCCCAGTACGGCCGTACCGATAGTAGTCGGAAGCAGCCCAGTATCTTTTTGATGTCGCACCAGTGGTGGGTTCCACCCGGTACAGCCCAGTACGGCCATACCGATAGTAGTCAGGAGCAGCCGTATGGCCCAGTACTGATAGCGAAGTAAGAGCAACCTACTGTCGCACACATATATGGATGGCGCGCATGAGTGAATTGCCGTGTTTTGTGACACCGCATGTATGCCCGGGTGGGATGCAAGCAAAGGCAGCGTGCGTGCATGCATGCTCATATATACGGTGCTGGGTTAACCAGTAGTAACAGTAAGTGAATCCCACCTCTGGTCATCACATATTCTGAATTTCGCCATGGAGTAAAATCAGACGTAGAGCGCAACAGCGTTCCAGTGGTAGGTTCCGGATCCCGTCCTAACTGGTACACTGCGACGTCGCTGGGCATCCACCCTGTGCACGCACGCAGCACGCCTATGCGTGCTCACTGCCCACAATGCTCCAACTTCTCGGCGGAGCGTCGTGCAGGCGCCGTACGCCCCATGAACATGCGCAAATGCCTTGGTCAGCTCAAATAGAGGTAGGGAGAGCGGGCGGGCGGGCCCTCTGCAGCACCGTACTGAAACGGTGCCTGAAGCTCCCAGCAGGTACTGGTACACCCGTACCAGGGCGTACCGGCTGAAACCTGCCACTGCAGTGTGCCTACCGTCCCTGTCCTATTGTCCCCATTTATTCATACCCATTTACTATGTTGGTATTTATGTTTATACTTAATACCTGTTACCTTCTACATGTTTGACAAACTAACCACACTGCTTATTTACTTGTATTATTACGGTGATTATTCACTTTTTTAAGCCAGAGGGACGTCATTTGGCTCGTCAACGCGGTGGGATTACGAGAGATATTGTTCAAGCTGTCATCACATACCGATTCCTATTTTAGAAGCCCTTCCAGGTTGCTATTATTGGTTCCTGGGTGTGTGTGTGGGGGGGGAGGCATTTCTATCAGACCAATTCCTCCCCCCCCCCAGCCCTTCGTGGGGATTTAAGCCGGGAATGCAAAGTGGAAATCTGAAATAATTTCGTAACCGCGCTGAAAATACGGTTGGCGCTCACCTTGAAATTATATCTGAGAAAGTGGGTAGGTTTTGTTCTTAATTCACGGGGCGAGTGGGAACAATTATAATTATAATATAATGGGATTAATGTTATTTATTTATTCATACATCTTTCTTTAACATATATGAGTATTTAATGAACAGTGTATTGTCTGGGTCGATAATAGTCCCAATCGTATTCTTTACTTGCATCTAATCGTATTCTTCCAACTTCTAATTGCCACCTTTATTCAGTTTCAAAAGTTTTATTTCTTTTAAGGCAAACATTTCATCATTCCTCAATCAGTAAGACATCGAAGTACAATTTTTTGTATGTCAAAATAATTCTAGTTTACCACCAAATTCTTGTCTAGCCTAATATATATACCCCTCCCTCCCTCCACCCTCTCTCCCAACCCCCCTCCATCTTCCCCCCCCGACTTCCCAGAACCCGTACACCGTATGGATTTCTAACAAACACAGTCTAAAATCTGTTGAGAAAAAAAAAAAGAAATAAAAAAAATTAATAATATTCTACATTGACCTTAGCTTCCTCTTGCTGAACCAACTTTAAACAATTTAAATCATTTCTGATCTTAAGCATAGGCTAACTGGAATTTCTTGGTCCCATATTTATTTTGTATAATAATTGCCACCTTTATTATCGAACCGTTGGTAACACAAATCCCAAGTTGAAAAAAATATATTCTGGGTCTTCTTTGTCCTTTACGGTTAATGTTTACTTATCCATTTCTGCACAATCTAATATTATTTTTTTTAAATTACGTTTTCCTCTGTCCTCCTTTACCCAGCGATACAAGTCTCACCGCTGTCAAAACCTGTCATATTAAATATACATTCCCTTTGTCATATTTTTTCTGGCAAGATCCCGAACAGATATGATATCTGGCTTTAAATCTAATCTGATTATAATAGAAGGGGATTGTTCAAAATTAGGAGAAATATTTTCTCCTTTTCTCCTTTCCCAGTTGTTGTTTTTTTATTCCGAAGAAGAAGTGGAGGTTAGTTTTAATTTTAATGTGCAAGGAATTCACCGTAAGCTGAAACCGCTTCGGTTATTTAAAACCACTCCATAAAAGGCTAATATTAATTTGCACGCCCAAGTGATATCACTGCTCCAAATTTATACCCTGTTTCCTTGAGAATAAAACCTTCACAGCGGGCATGAAATTTCTTATTTTTTGCTCCCGGTTTGAAACCGAGAGCAGGTGTGCGCCCTTGTTTGACTTGCGCGTGGCGCTTCTGCGCATACGCAGAGCGTCCGTGATAACATCTGGGCAGGTCTGCCGAGCCTCCTGCCACTGTCCCTACCGGTTCGTTTGAACCGGGATGAACCTCTCCTCCCTGGATAATAAGCCCAATCGGGCTTTTGAGCGCATGCGCTGAAATAAGCCCTCCCCTGAAAATAAGCCCTCCCCCAAATATTGCAACACAGCAGCAGCCATAAGGTGACTATGCTCACCGCCTCCTGCACCCCAAAAATAATAAGACCTCCCTGAAAATAAGGCAAAAGCGCTAATTTCGGGGGGGGATCAAAAGAAAATAAGACCCTGTCTTACTTTCGGGGAAACACGATATAATTAAGAATATATTTTTTTAAATATTCTTTTGGAGAGAAAGGGAAGATTGCTCCTGAATTTTCAGGGAAATGTCTCTCTGTCTGTACAGGTAGTCTTGGATCTCCTAGTGGTCTCTCATCCAAACCAAGTGTGATCTCCTAGTGGTATCTCATCCAAACCAAGTGTGAGCTGAGATGAACTTATCTTACATACAGGCAATTCTCGACTTGCCGCAGTTCATTTAGTGACAGACAACATCGCTGAAAAAAGGGACTTACGATTGTTTTTCATGAGCATCCCGATGGTCATGTGGTCGAAATTCAGGCTGTCGGCAACTGACTCATATTTATGACGGTTGCCGTGTCCCTGGTTCATGTGATCCCCTTTTGCGACCGTCTGACAAGCAAAGTCAACGGGGGAAGCCATATTTCACCGAGTAACCAAGTTACTAATTTAACGGCGGCAGTGATTCACTTAACGGCCGTGGCGAGAAAGGTTGTAAGATAGGGCAAAACTCACTTAACAAGTGCCTCGTTTAGCAACATAAATTTGGGGATCCACTGTGGTCGCACGTTGAGAACTAGCTGTGTAGAAACGATGATGTTTCACTAGGCTGCAATGTTCCTTCTGTCCACGAGAGGGCAGTATAAAACACCATATTTTGCAGCCCTCTACTGGGCATCTGGAGCATTGCAGTCCAGATTTCATTCCCGCAATGTAATTAACTCTCTTATTATTTTTAGATGGATTGCAACAACAACCTTGTACTGTAGGTTGCATGTAAGGAGAGGATTCTGTAGTGAAGGCAATACGTGCTCCAAATTTATATTGCTGGAATAATACAAATATAGAGAGGAAGATGTACAGCTAAAGGGATACGGTGGCTCAGTGGCTAAGACACTGAGCTTGTCGATCGAAAGCTCGGCAGTTCGGCGGTTCGAATCCCCAGCGCTGCGTAACTGAGTGAGCCACCGTGACTTGTCCCGGCTTCTGCCAACCTAGCCGTTCGAAAGCATGTAAAAAATGCAAGTAGAAAAACAGGAACCACCTTTGGTGGGAAGGGAACAGCGTTCCGTGCGCCTTCGGCGTTGAGTCACGCTGGCCACCTGACCACGGAGAACGTCTCCGGACAGCGCCGGCTCTTCGGCTTTGAAACGGAGATGAGCAGCGCCCCCTAGAGTCAGGAACGACAAGCCCAACAACGCACCTTTTACCTTTACGTACAACTAGGCTGCGATGCTCCTCACGGCCACCAGAGGGCGGTCGAAAGCCCCATCCGCAGCCCTCTAGTGGGCATCTGGAGCGTTGCGGTACCGATTCGGTACCGGCGATTGTCACTAACTCTTTCGCTACAGACGGATTACAACGACAATTTGGGATGGCATGCAGAGGGGAGGATTCTGCAGCGAAGCCGACGAGCCGATGGGGGGTGGTGGAGGGGTAGCCATTGCTCGAATTCCCTCCCCATAGCTCGCCCTCCCCCCCTCGCCCGGGACCCCCTGCTCTGCCTTCTCCCCCTCCCTCTGGAATCTCAGCCCTGTTGTTCCAAGATATTTCGAAGTCTCTCTCCCCCCCCCTCCCTCGCTGAACCTGTTCCTATTCTTCATACTTCAACAATGATGCCAGCTCCCATTGTTTGGGGCCAGGCTAAAGATGTGGGGAGGGGGAGAGATGCCCATATGAGGCCGGCCAAGAGGAGGGGGCGGGGGGAAATCGGGGATTTATAACCAGGGTCCTGGCCCACCACCCTGCTTACTACCCCACCCCTTCCGTGCTGGTATCAGGTAAGACTCCCCCCCATCCCGTCGCAACCTCCAAGCCCCCCACACCCCCCCAAGTGTGGGATTTAGGGAATCCCCCATGTGCTACAGGGGAACAGTGAGGTTTTTTGGCGTTCGGAAATGATAAACCTGGATGTTTCTGGGGTTGTGGGAATGGGGCGCGTGTCTTGAAAGGGGGAGGGCGATGTGAGGTCTAGCTGCATCCCATCCGCCCCTCCCTTCTGGATTTTAGGGGGGCAAAGGGGAGGGAGGGGTTCTAGGGGGTGAGCTGGTGATAGGTAGGCAAGCCCGCTGGGCATCTCTGGCACCTGCTGCTGTGGGCGATGTTGCCAGGTGTAAGCCGGCGGCATCCGTCCTGTCTCCCGCTGAAGTTTCCCCCCCCCCAAGCTGGGGAACATGGGAGGTGTAGTTCAGCTCAGCAGGGGAAGGATGAGTTGGCATTGCCCCGCCTGCAAAGAGGGGATTTTTTCACTTGAAAGAGTCTCATTTTGGGGCGAGGAATATTCTGCATTTTTACCCCTTGTGTAGTTTCTAATTCAGAAATGTCCTTTCCTTTCCTTTTCCCTTTCCTTTTTCTTATTGCAATCTCCTTCCCCTTCCTCCCTCCCTCCCTTCCTTCCTTTATTCTTCTTTCCTTCCTTCCTTCCTTCCTTCCTTCCTTCCTTCCTTCCTTCCTTCCTTCCTTCCTTTCTCTTCCATCCCTCCCTACCCCTTTCCTCCATCTCTCCTTCCCTTTTCTTTCTTTCTTTCTTTCTTCCTTCCTTCCTTCCTTCCTTCCTTCCTTCCTTCTTCCTTCCTTTTTATCTTTCTTTCTTTCTCTCCCCCTCCCTTGTGTTCCTTCCTTCCTTCTTTCCTCTCTCCCTCCTTCTCTTTTCTTTTTTTCCCTCCCTCCCTTTTCCTTCTTTTCTTCCCTCCCTTCCTCCCTCCCTCCCTCCTTCCCTTTTCTTTCTTTCTTTCTTTCTTTCTTTCTTTCCTTCTTTCTTTCTCTCCCTTCTCCTTCCCTTATTTGCTTTTCCTTCCTTCTTTCCTTCCTCCCTTCTTTGCTTCCTTCATCCCCCCTCCTTCCTCTTTCTTTCTTTCTTTCTTTCTTTCTTTCTTTCTCTTTCTTTTCTTCCTTCCTTCCTTCCTCCTTCCCTTTTCTTTTTTTCCCTCCCTCCCTTTTCCTTCTTTTCTTCCCTCCCTTCCTCCCTCCCTCCCTCCTTCCCTTTTCTTTCTTTCTTTCTTTCTTTCTTTCTTTCCTTCTTTCTTTCTCTCCCTCCTCCTTCCCTTATTTGCTTTTCCTTCCTTCTTTCCTTCCTCCCTTCTTTGCTTCCTTCATCCCCCCTCCTTCCTCTTTCTTTCTTTCTTTCTTTCTTTCTTTCTTTTTCTTTTCTTCCTTCCTTCCTCCCTCCTTTCCTTTTCCTTCCTTCCTTTCTTCCTTCCTCTCTCTCTCCCTCATCTCTTTCCTTCCGTCCGAAATATGCACTCCCGAGATCCCCCCCCCTTTCTTTTGCTCTCAAAATGGTTGGGACTACAACTCCCATCGCTGGCTGAGAAACACGGGCTTTGTAATCCTCGCCGCCTCGGGAACGAACGAGTGCCGTGCTTAGCGTGTCCGCCCGAAAGTAAAAAAACCCACCAGATTTTGAGGTTGCGCTGAGTTCTTTCCTTAAGGAAGCAACCATACATGTTGGAAAATATACCCAGAATCAATCTTTCATAAAATACAATGAAAATCTATACATTGCAGAGTCTCTCGACCCGATATTTTTTTCCCCTCCGTAAATATATATTGGAATCGTCCTTGGGGGGGGGGGGGGGGGGCTGGAGAAAAGATGGGAGGGGGATGTATATTGTACTAACACACGTCCCTTTTTCCACAACAGGATTCCAACCCACGGTTCGTCTCTTGTGAAATCCTCTGAAAACAAAGGGTAACTATCAGGAGTAGCTATTTCTGACCCCCGGGAACGATCTATTCCTAGTATTCCCATTCACACTCCAGTCGCAGCTGTTCAGGCTGCCAGCCCTGCCTGAAGCTGATTTTTTAGGGCGCGCAATTCTGCGAACAGCCAGCGGGGGGCAGCCTATTTGCACTGGAAGGAGAGGGATTAAATGAGGTGCAGTTCCAGTGTTGTACAGCTGGGGGCGGGGGAAGCAGCAGCTATTCAAAAGCTGGCCTAGCTCAGGGTGCCCTCTGGTGGCCCTCTCGGGAATGACACATGGCAGGTTGCCTCTCTTAAGCGTTCATAGACCTGATGGTGTTACCTAGTTGGGTCATTAAACATCTGTAGGAACACCAAGTTAAGAGAGCACCATTCAGTCCTCCTCCTCTAAGCACTGATGATGTTACCTAGCTGGGTCATGAAACGTCTCCAAGAAAACTACCAAGCTCAGAGAGCACCAAGGACCCCACAGTCCCCCTTCCTTTCCCTCCCTCCTTCCCTCCCCCTCCTCTCCTCCTCCGAGCACCGATGATGTTACCTAGTTGGGTCGTGAAACGTCCTCAAGAAAACCGTCCAGCCTCAGGGAGGCACCAAACTCGTTCAAACTTTCCCCAAGTCTGGCAGGTGCGAATCCTACCGCCTGCCCACCGCGAGAGCATCACGCCCGTAGATTCCGTTAAACTCTGTTTTTTTTTTCCCTCCGCAGCTCCCGCCATGGAACTCGATGCATCTGAGTTCGGGGCCGCCGCCCCATTCCTGCGCCTGTCGGAAAAGCTTCGCATCGAAACTCAGACACGGCCGTTCGACTTGAAGAAGGACGTCTTTGTGCCGGACGACAAGGAGGAATTCGTGAAGGCCAAGATCGTTTCCAAAGAAGGTGGCAAAGTCACCGCGGAAACGGAAAAGGGCAAGGTAGGTGAACCTCGTCCTGCTGGAGGACTTTCTGGACCAAGGGTGATCGTTCCCAGTCAGATCTTCAGAGTTGGAAGGGGCCTTTTGAAGTCCCCTAGTCCAGGGCTCGGCAAACGTAAACACTCAAAGAGCCATTTGGAGCCGTTTCCCACAGAAAAGAAAATACCGGGAGCCACAAAGGTCCTAACCGGAAGCCCCCTGTTCAATTCCGGAGCTGACTGGAAGTTCAGTTCCCCCCACCATAGAGTCTCCTCCTAGTGCGGCGTACTTTTTCCTCTACCTGTCATAACCGAAAGCCCTATCAATTGTGGAGACCACTGGAAAACCCTCCCCTTGCCATAGAGTCTTCTTCTAGCGCACTGTGCTTCTCTCCCCCCCTCACACTGGAAGCTCCTCTCAAAATTGTGGCGCCGACCGGTGACGGAGCCGCAGCAGAGGGAGGAAAGAGCCACATGCGGCTCCAGAGCCGCAGTTTGCTGATTCCTGCCCTAGTCCAATCCCCTGCTCAAGCAGGAGACCTTATACCAGTGACGGCTAACTTTTTTGTCGTCGTGTGCACGAAAGCGCAGACATTCCTGTGCCCAAATGCAATGTCCGCTCGACACCCCCATGCCCTGCCCCCCTGTGCATTCAGGTGTGACCCTCCCTGTTCTCCCCCACCCCCACGCATGCATGTGTGACCCCTCCGTGCCCCCACCTTCCTGCACATTTGCGGGCAAACCCCCCGTGCTCCAACCCCCCTTGCATGCGTGCACGCTCCCCCCACGCTCCCCCACACATGCATGCTCCCACCCCCCGCCTGGTGCCCCATTTGGGGCCTAGTAGGTCTCCTTGCAGTCTCCTGGGATCCAAACGGGCTGCAGGGGGGGGAGACACCTGACCCCTCACCCAGTGCTTGCACACGCAATCGCTTGCCCCGTGCCTGCATGCAACCCCCCCCCGTACATGCGCCTGCAACCCAAAAAAACAGCTGGCCAGCGGGAGGCATGCGCACATGTGCGATACACCTGAGCTGGGGCGACAGCTCGCGTGGCTGCAGAGAGAAGTAGAACTCTCCAGCTCCTGGTGATTGGCCCAAAGTCACCCAGTCAGTTTTCATGCCTGAGGCGGGACTAGAACCCCCCATCTCCTGGTGATTGGCCCAAAGCCACCCAGCCAGCTTTCACGCCTGAGGCGGGACTAGAACTCCCATCTCCTGGTGATTGGCCCAAAGTTGCCCAGTCAGCTTTCATGCCTGAGGCAGGACTAGAACTCCCATCTCCTGGTGATTGGCCCAAAGTCACCCAGTCAGTTTTCATGCCTGAGGCGGGACTAGAACTCCCCATCTCCTGGTGATTGGCCCAAAGCCACCCAGCCAGCTTTCATGCCTGAGGCGGGACTAGAATTCCCTATCACCTGGTGATTGGCCCAAAGTCGCCCAGCCAGCTTTCATGCCTGAGGCAGGACTAGAACTCCCATCTCCTGGTGGTTGGCCCAAAGTCACCCAGTCAGCTTTCATGCCTGAGGCAGGACTAGAACTCCCCATCTCCTGGTGATTGACCGAAAGTCACCCAGTCAGCTTTCATGCCTGAGGCAGGACTAGAACTCCCCATCTCCTGGTGATTGACCCAAAGTCACCCAGTCAGCTTTCATGCCTGAGGCAGGACTAGAATTCCCTATCACCTGGTGATTGACCCAAAGTCTCCCAGCCAGCTTTCATGCCTGAGGCAGGACTAGAACTCCCATCTCCTGGTGGTTGGCCCAAAGTCACCCAGCCAGCTTTCATGCCTGAGGCGGGATTAGAACTCCCCATCACCTGGTGATTGCCCCAAAGTCGCCAAGCCAGCTTTTATACCTGAGGCGGGACTAGAACTCCCCATCTCCTGGTGATTGGCCCAAAGTCACCCCGCCAACTTTTGTGTCTCAAAGAGTAGCGTCACGAGTCAAGGTAGGGCTGAGGAAAGGGAGCCCTGTTCTCGCGGTGGGCCCTGCCCAACCTCAAGATCCGATTCCTTGTCGTTGACAGACGGTGACGGTCAAAGAAGACCAAATCATGCAGCAGAACCCGCCTAAATTCGACAAGATCGAGGACATGGCCATGCTGACTTTCCTGCACGAACCCGCCGTGCTCTACAACCTGAAGGACCGCTACGCCGCCTGGATGATCTACGTAAGCCAAGGAACGGGGAGGGACGACTTTGTGTTCTGACCCAGCTCCCTAAACACAACCAACCCTCCGACGAGAACTCAAAAGGTTCCTTTCATTAGGGGCACCAGCAGCCCCGGCTCAACGTGTCTCTCGCAGGCTAACAAGTCCGTCAGGCCAGAAAACGAATAGTTGTCTGCCACATCTATTCACCTCCGCTCCTTGCCTTTTAGGGTGGGGCCTCGCTAGCAGCGGTGGCTCTTTCGTCCCGAGGACTGGCCCATAGATTTCTCTTCTGACCCCCCTCGTTCCACATCAAAGCACTCCAAGCCAAAGATACTTTACGGAATTTATTAATAGACAGACAGGTCCTTGGCAGCAATCCAGCACAGATAAGCCTTGGCAGCAATCCAGCCTGCCAAGCTCACAATACTGTTCTCCAACATTAGTTAATGCGTTGAATTCTGCAAAGAGGGGCGTATGCACAAGCAGTCCTTTTATAGTCTGGAGAGGAGCCTAATGACCACCAGCTGAGTGCAATTACCTCCTGTAACTGCACAACTGTTCCTGACGCCTATTAGCTCTCCGGTGCCGGGCATCCAGGAACAACTCACTGCTGACGTCCGGATCACACTCCCTTGTCTCCTCCCCACTGGTCCAAGGCTCAGGCGCCTCCTGGTGGCCAACCGGCCGCTCTGCACCCTGCTCGGAGTCGGAACCCTGTCCAGGGTCCTCCACATCCTCCAAAGCCGACTCATAGGGCCCCTCGCTGTCGGAGTCTGGTGGCAGCTCCAACGGCTCCTGCTGGGCCACAACAGATTTCCATTGCTCTCCTCTCCTCTCTGCTTTGTGCGCATCAAGCAATGGACCCAGCTTTTCTTCCTCTTCCTCATCAGCCACTTCCAGACCTGGAGGCTGTTGACTCTCCATCTGAGGGCTGACGGATGGCCCAGGCTCCGCCTCCCTCTCTCTCTTCCTCTCTCTCTCTCTCTCTGACGGCTCCACTCCCTCTTCCCCCTCGGAGCTCCCAGGTTGCCTTGATGCTGACCTTGACTCCCATGCCGCCGGCGCCTCCTCTGATTCGGCTACTGGAGGGGCCGGCATCCAACAGGCCCCAACACTTTGCAAGGTGGCCCTTCTTCCTACCCTGCAGGGATCTGGGGGTGATGAGCAAAACACACGTGGCAGAACACAAGCAAAACACAGGTGTGTTCGTAAGCCACCCCAGTTACAGCAACAATGCAGATAGTCCTCCACTTCCAACTATGATTAGTCTGGGAATTCTGGGAGTTGAAGTCCATGTCTTCGTGACCCGTCAAAACCGCGCTCGACTAAGCCGCGCCCGATTAAACCGCGTCACTGATGTCATCAACAGGGCGACAACAGCCAGCGCGGAGAAAGAAGGGCGCTTTAAATAGCGCTCTGAAAGCAAGCCGATTTAACTTAAGGTAAGGGTTAGGTTTAGGGTTAGCTTTAAGGTTAGGTTTAGGGTTAGGTTAAGGGTTAGGGTTAGGGTTAGGGTTAGGTTAAGGGTTAGGTTTAGGGTTAGATTAAGGGTTAGGGTTAGGTTTAGGGTTAGGTTAAGGGTTAGGATTAGGGTTAGGTTAAGTGTTAGGGTTAGGTTAAGGGTTAGGGTTAGGTTTAGGGTTAGGTTAAGGGTTAGGTTTAGGGTTAGGTTTAGGGTTAGGATTAGGTTTAGGGTTAGGTTAAGGGTTAGGTTTAGGTTTAGGTTAAGGGTTAGGTTTAGGGTTAGATTAAGGGTTAGGGTTAGGGTTAGGGTTAGGTTAAGGGTTAGGATTAGGGTTAGGTTAAGTGTTAGGGTTTGGTTAAGGGTTAGGGTTAGGTTTAGGGTTAGGTTTAGGGTTAGGTTAAGGGTTAGGATTAGGGTTAGATTAAGGGTTAGGGTTAGGGTTAGGGTTAGGTTAAGGGTTAGGATTAGGGTTAGGTTAAGTGTTAGGGTTTGGTTAAGGGTTAGGGTTAGGGTTAGGGTTAGGGTTAGGGTTAGGTTTAGGGTTAGGTTAAGGGTTAGGTTTAGGGTTAGGTTAAGGGTTAGGGTTAGGTTAAGGGTTAGGATTAGGTTTAGGGTTAGGTTAAGGGTTAGGTTTAGGGTTAGGTTTAGGGTTAGGTTAAGGGTTAGGTTTAGGGTTAGGTTTAGGATTAGGTTTAGGGGGGTTAGGTTTAGGTTTAGGGGTTAATTTTAGGTTTAGCGTTTACAGCGTGCTTCTGTCTCCGCGCTGTTGTCGCCCTGTTGATGACGTCAGCTACGCGGTTTAGTCGAGCGCGGTTTAGTCGAGCGCGGTTTTGTGGTGGAACCCATGGTCTTACCTTTCCCAAGGATGAGGAGCACTTCTCCAGGGAGAAGGTGGGCTTTCATCTAAGGAAGAAATCAATTGTCCTCTCCCCGTGCTTGGAGACGTTCAGCCTGGAGGTTCTTCCGTAGTCCAGGAGGACCTCCGGACATCCACTTTGCTTCCTTCTCTTCCTCTCTAGACCTACTCGGGGCTCTTCTGTGTGACGGTCAACCCCTACAAGTGGCTGCCCGTCTACAACGCGGAAGTGGTGGCCGCTTATCGAGGGAAGAAGCGAAGTGAAGCTCCTCCTCACATCTTCTCCATCTCCGACAATGCCTATCAGTACATGTTGACAGGTAAAGGACCTCACAGGTAAAGGAGGACCAGGGGGTCAGAAGGAGGGACCTGGTTGTCAGAGAAGAATGAAGGTTTCAGGAAGTCAAATGTTCCTCTTCCTCCTTGTCTACCTTCTTCTCCTTCTCTTCCTCCTCTTCCTCGTCTGTCTTTTCCTTCTTCTTTTCCTCGTCTATCTTCTTCTTCTCTGTCTCTCTTAACCCTTGTTTATCTTCTCCTTTTTTCTCCTCTTCCTTGTCTGTTGTCTTCTTCTTCTCTTCTTCCTACTTGTCTATCTTCTCCTTCTTTTCCTCCTTGTTTATCTTTTTCTTTCTTTCCTCCTCCCTTGTCTATCTTCTCCTACTCTTCCTTCTCTTCCTCTTCTTCCTTCTTGTCTGTCTTTTATCCCTCCTCTTTTTTTCCTCTTATCTTTTTCTTCCTTCTCTTCCTCTTCTCTTTCTCGTCTTGTTCTTCCTCCTTGTCTACCTTCTTCTCCTTCTCTTCCTCCTCTTCCTCGTCTATCTTTTCCTTCTTTTCCTCGTCTATCTCCTTCTCCTTCTTCTCCGTCTCTCTTAACCCTTGTTTATCTTCTCCTTTTTTCTCCTCTTCCTTGTCTGTTGTCTTCGTCTTCTCTTCTTCCTACTTGTCTATTTTCTCCTTCTTTTCCTCCTTGTTTATCTTTTTCTTTCTTTCTTTCTCCCTTGTCTATCTTCTCCTACTCTTCCTTCTCTTCCTCCTCTTCCTTCTTGTCCGTCTTTTATCCCTCCTCTTTTTCTTCCTCTTATCTTTTTCTTCCTTCTCTTCCTCTTTTTGTTCTTCCTCCTTGTCTACCTTCTCTTTCTCCTCTTCCTCTTTATCTTCTTTTATGCCTCCTCTTCCTATTTGTCCTTCCTCTCCTCCTTCTCTTCCTTCTAGCTTCTCCTCCGTCTCTTCATGCTCTTTCTCCTTGTCAATCTTTTCCTTTTTCTCCTCTTTCTCTATATCTACCTTTCCTTCTTCTTTTCCTCCTCTTCCTCCACATCCTTTGTTTCCTTCTTCTTCCGTCCCTCCTTGTTTATTTTCTCCTTCTCCCTCCTTGTTTGTCTCCTTCCTTGCTTCCTCTCCTTCTTCCTTGTCCTCCTCCTCCTCCTCCTCCTCCTTCTTCTTTTTCTTCTTCTTCTACCCTTTCTTATCTATTTTCTTTTTCTCTCCTTCTCTTCCTCCTTGTCTGTCTCTTTCTCCTCTTCCTTTCCTCTTCCTCCTTGTCTCTCTTCTCCTCTTCCTCTTCTTCCTCTATCTTCTTCTTCCCTTCCTCATCTATTTTCTCTTTTTCCATTTTTCCTTGTCTGTCTGCCTCTCCTCTTCCCTTCATCTTTCTTCCCTTCCTCCCCTTCTTCCTTGTCAATCTTCTTCTTTCCTTCCTTGTCTTTTTTCTCCTCCTCCTTCCTTGTCTCTCTCCTTCTCCTCTTCCCTTCCTTCCCTTCCTCTTTGTCTGTCTTCTCCTTTTTCTCTTCCTCCTTTTCTATCTCCTCCTTCTGATCCTCCCTTGCTTTTGTGTTTCTCCCCTTCTTTTTCTCATTGTTTATCTTTTTCTTTCTTTCCTTCTCCCTTGTCTATCTTCTCCTACTCTTCCTTCTCTTCCTCTTCTTCCTTCTTGTCCGTCTTGTATCCCTCCTCTTTTTCTTCCTCTTATCTTTTTCCAACCTTTTTTCTTTCTTTCCCTTCTCTAGATCGTGAGAACCAGTCCATCCTTATCACGTAAGTCCCATCTCCTGCCTTGGGATCTTTCGCAACCCACTTTAGTTGTCTTACCATGCCATGGGACTAATTTTCCATTTTGATTGTGCGTCCTTCTCACAGCGAAATTAAAGTGGGTTTTCTTCAGGCTTTAACCTAGGACGAAGCTATGTGGACATAACATTTGTTTAGGGATCTGGGATCCCTCCCCATTTGCAGGATCTGGATTGGAAAATGGAATCTGGATTATTTACTACTAGCCGATAACTCGGCGTTGTCTGGGTCTCTATTTATAGGGGGGAAATGTCTGGAACAAATGTAATTTCCAATGTTGGATTTTCCCCCTTACCAGAGGGAGCCCCCTTGTGGAGTACTATGAAGCCGTTACCAGGGCAACTCCACTAAGCTGTACAGTATAAGCCATTTTAAGGCACAACAGGCTGTATCTTAACAGAACACAAACCCTGAGAGGTGTTAGGGGTGTCTTACCCCCACAGTATTTGTTTCCAGAGTGTAAATCATCTGTGTACCAAGTTTGGTTGGAATTGCTCGAGGTGTTCCAGAGTTATGTTGGAACACACACACACACACACACACATACACACACAGAGAGTTGTTTTTATATAGATAGATTAAGCATATATGAAAGATAACAATTGATAGGATTAGATTGGTTTCCCAACCAATTACGAGTAGGCCTCAACTTATGACCAAAGCTGAGCCCAAAATTTCTGTTGCTAAGCGAGACAGTTTTATGAAGTGAAATTTTGCCTTGTTTTACAACCTTCCATGCCACGCTTGTTCAGTGAATCACTGCGGTCTTTAAGATAGGAATACAGTCGTTAAGCGAATCTGGCTTCCACATGGACTTTGCTTGTCACAAAGGTCACAAAAGGAGGTCACGTGACTCCGAGACTCTGCGACAGTCATAAGTATGAGTCGATGGTCCAACATCTGAATGTAAATCATGTGACTAGGGGGATGTTGTGACGGTCGTAAGTCTGAGAAACGGTCAGACAGTCACTAAATGAAGTGTGGTAAATCAAGGACTGGCTGTACCATCAGATCTGACCTAGCTTCACTTTCTGATATCTCCCAGGTTGAAAAAATTTGGCTTATGTAGGGACAGTCCTCGATTTACGACCATAATGAGTACTTTCCGTACCTGAACGAGACAGCTGTTACCTGAGCCGAGCCCCTTTCTACAATTTGTTGGCCATGGTTGTTAAGTGAAATCGCTGTGGTTGTTAAGTGGATTGCATGGTCGTTAAGTGAATCCAACCTCCCCCACCAAGTTTGCTTGCTGGAAACCCGTCTGGGAAGGTCTCGAATGGTGATCTTATTGACTGCCTGGCTCAAATTGCGGCCGTAATGAAAGGAGTGTTGTTTTTCCTATCCGGTAGCGGAGAATCCGGTGCTGGGAAGACGGTGAACACCAAGCGGGTCATTCAATATTTTGCGGTCATCGCTGCCATTGGGGACCGTAGCAAGAAGGACCAAGCAGCTGCAACGGGGAAGGTGAGCGTCCAATCGGGCGGTGTGTTTCTCAACCTTGGGAACTTTTAAGGTGGGGAGTGTTCTGCCCTAGACTTCCCGAGAAAGCATAAATCACGCACACTTAGTCCCCCAAAAACCCTCTTTTATAGAAACGGCTGTGAATTATGGCCATTCACAGCCCGTCATGATTCACAAATAGTCTGTGAAGAGTCCTTCAGAAGTCTGCCAAAGTCTTTCCGGGTAATGCTGATAAGCGCCCGCCTTTATCTCCCTTGAAACGCTGCCAGAGACCTAATGGCCAATTAGTTTTGCAAGGCCAAACGTAGCACAGAGTCCAACAGCGCTTCTCAGAGTTTGAACCGACCAGAATGAACAAAGCTGCTTCCCGCAAAGGCTCACGTCCATTTGCTCCTCTTTTAAGTCTTACGGGAGGGGCCAATCACCTCCGAGCCTTACTCCTGAGTCGCCCCTTTGGTCTTAACTGTTCTTGCCTTCTGGCAGCTCTGCCGATGCGCACACTGGGAACAGGCTCCCACTGTTCCTCTGCCTCGCTAATGTCAGATCCGGAGGCAGCACATCACTACCAGATGGCCTTGGCCTCCTCTCTGCCTCTGACGCACCCGAGCCTTCCCCAGACTCCAGGACTGGCCCATGTTCCTCCCCAACCTCCTCACTGTCAGAGTTCCTGAGTCAACATGAACTGAAGGAGGAATTCTGGGAGTTGAAGTCCACAAGTCTTAAAGCTGTCAAGTTTGAACACCCCTGGGGATTTTTTCTAAAGGGTTAGGGGTGCAAGGGTCTTGTAACTTGACAGCTTTAAGACTTGCACGCTTCAAATGCCAGAGTTTCTGAGCCAACATTTTGGTTGCTAAGGAAGAGCATTGTTAAGTGAATTTCACCACATTTTGCAAGTTGGCCACGCCCACCCAGTCACATGACTGCCAAGCCATTCCCACTCAGCTACATGGCCAGCAAGCCACTCCCACCAGGTCACATGTCCAGCAAGCCACTCCCACAAAGCAGGACACACCTACAGAATAGGTTCTACAAATTTTTGAAACCCACCACTGGTATGATATATCCTTTTCTAATATGTCCCCTCCCCCCACCATTCACCCTATATCTACAGGGCACCTTGGAAGATCAAATCATCCAAGCCAATCCAGCTCTGGAGGCTTTCGGCAACGCCAAGACCTTGAGGAACGACAACTCGTCCCGATTTGTAAGTAGGGCTGAAAGGAGAAGGAGAAGGTTCGGCCTCTCCGGAGTACCAAGCAGAGGTGGTATTCAGATGCTACAATACAATACAATACAATACAATACAATACAATACAATACAATACAATACAATACAATACAATACAATACAATACAATACAATACAATACAATACAATACAATACAATACAATACCATACAATACAATAATACAATACAATACAATACAATACAATACAACACAACACAACACAACACAAATACAATACAATACAATACAATACAATACAATACAATACAATACAATACAATACAATAATACAATAATGCAATGCAATGCAATGCAATGCAATGCAATACAAATACAATACAATACAATAATGCAATACAATACAATAACACAATGCAATACAATGCAATGCAATGCAATACAATACAATAATACAATAATACAATGCAATGCAATGCAATACAAATACAATACAATACAATAATGCAATACAATACAATAACACAATGCAATGCAATACAATACAATACAACAATACAATACAATACAACAATACAATACAATACAATACAATACAATAATACAATAATGCAATGCAATGCAATACAATACAATAATACAATACAATACAATACAAGAATTAGAAGGGACCATGGAGGTCTTCTAGTCCAACCCCTTGGCTAGGCAGGAAACCTTATACCATTTCAGACAAATGGCTATCCAACCTCTTCTTAAAGACTTCCAGTCTTTAAGAAGAAGAAGGAAGGGGAAGGAGAGGAGGAAGGAAGGGAGAGGTAGAGAAGGAGGGAGGGTAGGAGGGGGAAGAGGCAGAGCAAGAGTAGGAGAAGGGGAAGGGAAGAAGGGAGGAGAAGAAAAGGAGGAAGGAAGGGAGAGGAAGACATGGAGAGAGGGTAGGAAGGGGAAGAAGAAGAGCAGGAGTAGGAGAAAGGGAAGAAGAAGGAAGGGGAAGGAGAGGAGGAAGGAAGGGGGAGGAAGAGAAGGAGAGAGGGTAGGAAGGGGAAGAGAGGAGGAAGGAAAAAAGCGGAGAAGGGAGGGAGGGAGAAAAGAAAGAGAAAATAAGGTGCTGTTACAATAGGAGGAAGGGATGGTAAATAAACCAACCCAAACTGTATATTATAACCTATTAAATGAAATAATAAATGGATAAGAATGAAAAATGTAAAGAAGAAGAATTATGTGGAATGTATCTTTGAAATGGTATGTAAGAGATAAAAAAAATAACAAAAATTCTGGAAAAAAAACACACCCTCTTCTGCCTCCTCTCAGTCCGTTTCTCTTGTCTTCCGCAGGGTAAATTCATCCGAATCCACTTTGGGGCGACGGGAAAGTTGGCGTCAGCCGACATAGAAACCTGTGAGTATATCGAATATTTCCAAACCGCTCCAAGTTTCGTCATCGATTCTCTGAAAGCCCTTGGATTGTTTCTTCCCCACCCGTTCACCCTCTCGGTATCTTTTCTGTCGTTGTCTCTCCTTTTCCCGTCTTCCCTTTAGACCTCCTGGAAAAATCCAGAGTAATCTTCCAGCTGAAGGCGGAGAGGAATTACCACATCTTTTACCAGATCTTGTCCAATAAGAAGCCGGAGTTGTTGGGTGAGTTATTCTTAAAAACCCGCGTTTTTAAGACCACACGAGGAATCCGGCAGCCAATTTTGGTCGCCAGACTACCGGAAAAAAAAGGATGTCGACAACTTTGGAAAAAGTTCAGGGAAAAACAACTGAGATGATCAAAGGCCAGGAGACTCAAACGTCGCCTGGCAGGATTTGGATTTGGTTAGTCGAAAGAAAAGATGAATTAGGGGGTGACATGATAGCATTCTGAGAGTGGCCTAGAGGCGGAGCTCTCGCCTCACACTGATGAGGCTGTGAGTTCGGTCCCGGGTAGAGGCAGATATTTCTGTCTTTTCGATACAACGAGAATTTATCCGCTGAACAAAACTCCGCATTAGCGACAGGGAAAGGCATCCGGCCAGGAAATACTCAGCTCCATTCAGTTGCCTAGATTCCATCCAGCAAGGGTCATTAAAAGAAGATGATGAAAGCAGTATTCCAGCACTTGAGGGGCTGTCCCAAAGAAGGGGGGCAGGACATGAAACAATGGTTGGAAACTAATCAAGGAGAGAAGCAAGCTGGAATTAAGGAGAAACTTCCAAACAGGGAGGACAATTAACCAGTGGAAGAGCTTGCCGCCAGAAATCGTGGTTGCTCCATCACGGGAGGTTTTTAAGAAGAGACTGGATAGTCACTTATCTGAAATGATATAGGTTCTCCTGCTTGAGCAGGGGGCTGGACTAGAAGACCTCCAAGGTCTCTTCCAGCTATTCTATTCTATTCCATTCCATTCCACTCCACTCCACTCCACTCCACTCCACTCTATCCTGTTCTGTTCCGTTCCATTCCGCTCCACTCCACTCCATTCTAGCTATTCTGTTGTCTTCTGTTCCGTTCCATTCCATTCTATCTATTCTGTTCTCTTCCGTTCTGTTCCATTCCGCTCCACTCCACTTCATTCTATCTATTCTGTTCTCTTCTGTTCCATTCTGTTCCACTCCACTCCATTCCATTCCATTCTATCTATTCTGTTCCGTTCTGTTCCGTTCCATTCAATTCTGCTCCACTCCATTCTATCTATTCTGTTCTCTTCTGTTCCGTTCCATTCCGCTCCACTCCACTCCATTCCATTCTATCTATTCTGTTCCGTTCTGTTCCATTCCACTCCACTACATTCTATCTATTCTGTTCTGTTCTCTTCTGTTCCATTCCTCTCCACTCCACTGCATTCTATCTACTCTTCTGTTCCATTCCATTAATAGAATCAAGAACACATGAAGTGTTAATACCACTTTATAAGGCCTTGATAAGGTCACACTTGGAATACTGCATTCAGTTTTGGTTGCCACGATGTAGAAAAGATGTGGAGACTTCTAGAAAGAGTGCAGAGAAGAGCAACAAAGAGGATTAGGGGACTGGAGGCTGAAACATAGGAAGAACGGTTGCAGGAACTGGGTATGTCTAGTTGAATGAAAAGAAGGAGTAGGGGAGACATGATAGCAGTCTTCCAATATCTCAGGGGTTGCCACAAAGAAGAGGGAGTCAAACTATTCTCCAAGGCACCTGAAGGTAGAACAAGAAGCAATGGGTGGAAACTAATCAAGGAGAGAAGCGACTTAGAACTGAGGAGAAACTTCCTGACAGTGAGAACAATTAATCAGTGGAACAGAAGTTGCCTCCAGAAGTTGTGAATGCCCCAACACTGGAAGTCTTTAAGAAGATGTTGGATAGCCATTTGCCTGAAGGGTTTCCTGCCTAGGGGGTTGGACTAGAAGACCTCCACGGTCCCTCCCAACTCTATTGTATTGTATTGTATAAAATATTTGTACCCAGATGACACACTGCTTCAGGAAAGATGGAACGTTTATATTTTTTGGAAAATATAAAAACAAATCGAAAACGAATGAAAAAAACTTTATAAAAGAAAAAAAGAAAAAAAACATATCTTTGGCGCCACTTTCTTTTGAGTTGAGTCTCCTTTCAAATTAGTTGCGGTGAAACACTTCTAACGTTGGTAAACGAAACCAGATAGCAGTTCGACTTATATACCGCTTCATAGGGCTTTCAGCCCTCTCTAAGCGGTTTACAGAGTCAGCATATCGCCCCCACAGTCCGGGTCCTCATTTCACCCACCTCGGAAGGATGGAAGGCTGAGTCAACCCTGAGCCGGTGAGATTTGAACCGCCGAACTGCAGATAGCAGTCAGTTGACGTGGCCTGCAGTACTGCACTCTAACCACTGCGCCACTTTGGCTCTTGGGGGGGAATAACCACTTAGGAAGAGAAGGTGTATAAACGCTTGAATTCTTCCATGTGTTTCTCTTTCCAGACATGATGTTGGTCACCAACAATCCTTATGACTACGCCTTCATCTCCCAAGGAGAGACCACAGTACCGTCCATCGATGATGCCGAGGAACTGTTGGCAACTGACGTGAGTAATATTCTCCCAACTTGGCTTCTAGATCAGAGGTGTCCTACCTTGGCAACTTGAAGGCCTGTGGACTTCAACTCCCAGAATTAGCAATAGCAATAGCAATAGTAGTTAGACTTATATACCGCTTCATAGGGCTTTCAGCCCCCTCTAAGCGGTTTACAGAGTCAGCATATCGCCCCCACAGTCTGGGTCCTCATTTCACCCACCTCGGAAGGATGGAAGGCTGAGTCAACCTTGAGCCGGTGAGATTAGAACCGCTGAACTGCAGATAACAGTCAGCTGAAGTGGCCTGCAGTACTGCACCCTAACCACTGCGCCACCTCGGCTCCTCAGAATTCCCCAGGCAGCATGGGTTTCAACCTGGGCAAATGGAAGATTTAGGATCTGTGGACTTCAACTCCCAGAATTCTCCATCCAGCTGGGGAATTCTTGGATGTCGGGGTTCCAAATAGCATCCAAAAGTAAATCAGAGTCCGAGGCAAAGGATTGCTCCAATTTATGAAGAGAGACATGTTGGCACATCTGGGAAAACCTGAATCTGAAAGCTTCCCGGTTTTTCCCCCACCCAGTTGAAAGTTCACGATCTTGCCCTCACACCCACAAGTCCATCCCAGGGTCCCATCTTCCACTGCCATGTTGGCAGCTTCCACCCATCCAATTCCGGTCAGACGCAGAGGTGCAGAAACAAAGGATGACCTTTGCTTTCTAGAAAGAATGTTGTTATGGCTACATAGCATCTAACTCCATGCAATCCATTTTCCCACAATAGGAAATGCATAATAGAATAATAGGAAATGTGGCAGGCCAAAGATCCAACAGAAAAGATGGCTGCCGGCCTGACATAGGAACGGAAGGCCACGGGTCTTCCAGATGTCCAGGTTGGACACTCCTTGTTCAAGATGTTTTGGACTGTTGAACTTTGAACCTCGGCAACTTGAAGACTTAAGATTTGTGGACTTCAACTCCCAGAATTCCCCATCCAGCGTGGCTAGCTGAGGAATTCTGGGAGTTGAAGTCCCCCGGTCTTCAGATTGTTCAGAGTGGGCACTCTTTGCTCCAGATGTTTTGGACTGTTGAACCTTGAACCTCAGCGTGATGACCCGGGACAAGGCACGAAGGTCGCACAGCCAGCTGAGAGTTCAAACTCCCCTTTAATGCTCCAAATTGGCCCCCAAACGCTCGCGTGTTCTTGGCAAGTCCATGAAACAAGGAAGAAACAAAGAAGGCACTGAGTTCACCAGCAAGGAAGAAGCAAGCAGTCCTGTAAACTCCAACTACCGGCACACCAAACTCGTTTGTTCCCGACAAAAGGCCCCTCCGCACAGCATCTCCTTAAGTCTTAGTCCCCAGCTGTGCCTTGTGAAGAGGGGCCGGGTACTTTCCTCCCGAGTAGCCGGATCAGTCTGTGCTGTTCTCGCCTTCTCTCCACTCTCCGTGCTCTTGGATCAGGAGCGGGTGGTCCTTGCTCATCGCCTGAGTTCCGTCGCTCCTCATGTCCACTGCTCACCCTCTCTCGGTCATCCTGCTCCCGTTCCTCCCTACTAGCAAGCCGTCCCAATTCTGAGGGGCCCCGGGCTGCCTCGTCCTGCTCCTCCCCACATTCCTCTGAAGCCAACGAGGCCACCCCCTCGATCTGCGTCGGCTCTAGCTCCAGCTCATATATCCTCCGCAGATTCAGGCTCCGACAGCGGGCGCGACACATGCCAACTTGAAGATTTGTGGACTTCGACTCCCAGAATTCCCCAGCCGAGCCAATCTCCCAATTCCAAGCCGAACTTCATTTTAGGCCAGGGTTCTCAAACGTGGCCCCTTTCAGACTGTTGGACTTCAACTCCCAGAATTCCCCAGCCAGCGTGGCTAGCTGGGGAATTCTGGGAGTTGAAGTCCAACAGGTCTTCAAGTTGCCCAGGTACGACACCTCTAGTTCAAGATGTTTAAACTACGGCATTGCGCCCTGAACTTTCCCCATATAAAGGCTCATGGGACTTGTAGTCCAAGCTATATCTGAGCAATCTGAGATTGGAGATCGATTTGTTGGAATTGGAATAGTGGGTTTGTTGTGGTTGATCTTGGAGTTAATACCGTATTTTTCGGAGTATAAGGCGCACCTTGATCCCCCACTAAAAGAGGGCGAAAATTTGGGTGAGTCTTATACACTCAATGTAGCCCCAGTAACTCAGCCAACCCACTGTCCCCCAGCCTTTGGCCTCTGCCTCCCAGCAATCTACCTCTTTGCAGCAAACGGGGAAATGGGGGCTTGCGGAGGCTGTGATAGACTATAGCAATCCCTGCAGCCTGAAACAGCTGATGATCGGGAGGCAGGCTTAAACTGAAAGTGAAACCTGCTGTTTGCTCCTCGAGGCAAATTGCTGGGAGGCAGAAGCAGATTCTTTTTTCTTGTGCTTATCAGGCTGTTTGCTGTTTTGCTGCAAGGAGGTCAGTCGATAACTATAAATGCCTCTAGAATGTTCAAATGATTCGACTTGTTTTTTTTTTAAAGACTGCTTTATTATTGTTCTAGACAGCTTAACAGAATGAAGAAGTTTTTTAAAATCAATGCTTGATCTGAAGCGTGACCCGTCAAAACCGCGGTCCACCAAAGCGCGCCCGATTAAAGCGCGTACCTGACGTCATCAGCAGCGCGACAAATAAAATTAAAAATAAATTAAAATAAAATAAAAATAAAATTAAAGCAAGCCGATTCACATAAAGGTAAGGGTTAGGGTTAGGGTTAGGGTTAGGGTTAGGGTTAGGGTTAGGGTTACATTAAGCGTTAAGGTTAGGTTTAGGGTTAGGTTAAGGGTTAGCGTTAGGTTTAGTGTTAGGTTAAGGGTTAGGTTTAGGGTTAGGTTTAGGGTTAGGTTAAGGGTTAGGCTTAGGGTTAGGTTTAGGGTTAGGTTTGGGGGGGTTAGGTTTAGATTTACGCGTTAATTTTAAGTTTACCGCTCACAGCGTGCTGTTTTCGTCGCGCTGTGATGACGTCACGTACGCGCTTTTGTCGAGCGCGCTTTATTCTACCGCGGTTTTGTGGTGGAACCGATCTGAAGAGGCCCAGTGCTATTGCATCTTCTTTTAAATAGCAGAGAATAACTAGACTTCCAGAAAGCCACACCAATTTTAACAGCATCTGCACGAGTATATTCTGAAATGTAACACTAGAAATAGTGTATATTGTCTGTACTGTTTGCCGTTTGTTGCAAAGAGGCAAATTGCTGGGAGGCAGAAGCAGATTTTTTTTCTCTTGTTTTCCTACCCAAAAGCTATGTGCGTCTTATACTTCGTAGCGTCTTATACTCTGAAAAATACGGTACTCATCCCCCTGTTTCCCCCCGTGGCACGACAAAACCGCGGTCCACTAAAGCGCGCCCACTTAAAGCGCGTCGCTGACGTCATCAGCAGCACGACGACAAGGACCGCGGAGAAAAAAGGGTGCTTTAAAAAGCAAGCCGATTCACGTAAAGGTAAGGGTTAGGTTTAGGGTTAGGGTTAGGGTTAGGGTTATGATAAGCGTTAAGGTTAGGTTTAGGGTTAGGTTAAGGGTTAGCGTTAGGTTTAGCGTTAGGTTAAGGGTTAGGTTTAGGGTTAGGTTTGGGGGGGTTAGGTTTAGTTTTACGCGTGAATTTTACCTTTACCGCTCACAGCGTGCTTTTTTCGTCGCACTGTGATGACGTCAGGTACGCGGTTTCGTCGAGCGCGCTTTAGACGACCGCGGTTTTGTGGTGGAACCTTTCGCGCCCCCCCCCTTCAAATCCAGAGTGCCTTTGACATCTTAGGGTTCACCCAAGAGGAGAAAAACTCCATCTACAAGATGACGTATACTTCCAGAAAGCCACATCAATTTTAACAGCATCTGTACGAGTATAGTCTGAAATATAACACTAGAAACAGTGTATATTGTCGGTACTGTTTGCTGTTTGTAGCAAGGAGGCAAATTGCTGGGAGGCAGAAGCAGATTCCCCCCCTCCCCCTTGTTTTCCTCCCCAAAAGCTAGGTGCGTCTTATACTTCGAAGCGTCTTATACTCCGAAAAATACGGTACTCATCCCCTTCTTTTCCACCCCCCCTCCAAATCCAGAGTGCCTTTGACATCTTAGGGTTCACCCAAGAGGAGAAAAACTCCATCTACAAGCTGACAGGGGCCATCATGCATTTCGGAAACATGAAATTCAAGCAGAAGCAGCGAGAAGAACAGGCTGAGCCAGACGGCACCGAAGGTGAGGGGAAGAAATGATCATGCTCCCCTCCCCCATCCCCGAATTACGATGATGAGGTAAAAATTTACCAAGGTTTATTCGTACACCAAGGGACACGGTGACTCAGTGGCTAAGACGCTGAGCTTGTCGATCAGAAAGGTACAGCAGTTCGGTGGTTCGAATCCCCAGCGCCGCATAACAGAGGGAGCTCCCTTTGTGACCCGACAAATGCGCGCACGACAAAAGCGCGCCGACAAAAGCGCGGCGAGAAAGCCGCAACGTTGAAATCGCGCCCACAACAACGTGCCAAGAAAACCGCGCCCACAACAGCGCGGCGAGAAAACCGCACCCACAAAAGCACGATTAGGGTTAAGGTACGGGTTAGGGTTAGGGTTATTACCTTGTTTTCACGTTGTTTGTTGATGGCGCGCTTTTGTCGGCGTGCTGTTGTCGGCGCGCTGTTGTGGGCGCGATTTCGACGTCGCGGTTTTCTTGCCGTGGTTTTGTCGGCGCACTTTTGTCGTGCGCGCATTTGTCGGTGAACCAGTTCCTTTTACTTGTCCCAGCTTTTGCCAACCCAGCAGTTCGAAAGCACGTTAAAAAATGCAAGTAGGAAAATAGGAACCACCTTTGGTGGGAACGGAACAGTGTTCCGTGCGCCTTCGGGGGAGTTGAGTCATGCCGGCCACATGACTACGGAGACGTCTTCGGACAGCGCTGGCTCTTTGGCTTTGAAACGGAGATGAGCACCCCCCCCCCCTAGAGTCGGGAACAAGTAGCACATATGTGTGAGGGGAGCCTCAACCTTTACTTATTCATACACAGTTAAGGATAAAATTATTAAAAGGATACAGGTGACCCTTGACTTACAGCCGCCAATGGGCCTCAGCCATCCCTTGGTAAGCAAGACTGTTGTTAAGTGAGTGGCGTCTCCTTTTACAACCTTCATTACTGGCGTTGTTAAGCGAATAGTATGACCATTCAGCGAATCTTGCTTCCCCGTTGACCTCACAACAAGGGATTGCGCGACCCCGGGAAACTGTAACCGTCATAAATACGAACGGGCAGGAAATTTCTGCTTCGTTCTAGATTGGTTCTCTCCTTGATTAGTTTCCATCCATCACTTCCAATCCTCTTCTCCATCCCTCATTCCTCATCCAAGATCCCAGGGATCCCTCAAGCAGTGTTTCTCAACCTTGGGGACTTGAAGATGGGTAGATGAACTGGGAGAGGGATCTCGGAGTCTTAGTGGACCACCAGTTAAATAGGATTCATCCGTGTGTGACGGCAGCCGAAAAAGCCAATGCAATCCTCAGTTGAGGGATACTATCAAGATCAAGGGAGCTGCTAATACCACTCTATAAAGCCTTAGTAAGTGGAGTAAGCCACACCTAGAGTACTGCACCTAGTCCTTACACACCTAGAGTAAGCCACACCTAGAGTACTGCATCCAGTTTTGGTCCCCACACTAGCGAAATAAATATACCGTTCGATATAGCACAGTGATGGCTAACCTTTTTGCCATCGTGGGGAAAAAGGGGGGGAGCGCATGGGGTCGTGCGCTCATGTGCCCGTACCATAATTATATACACCCCCCGGTGCATGCGTACCCCCCGCGCTCACCCGTTTTGGGCACACGATCGCACGCTGGATCTGTTTTTCTCCCTCTCCAGGCTCCTCTAGGCGCCTAGGGAGGGTGAAAACGGCTTTCCCCCCCTTTCCCGGAGGCCCTCTGGATGCTGGAAATGTTTGCCAACTTCCGGTCAGACCAGAAAGTTTGTTTTTGGCTCTCCCCAGTGCCTTTCTAGGAGCTAGGGAGGGCAAACATGGCCTTCCCTACCCGCCCCCTGCTCCCCCCCGGAAGTCCTCCGGATGCCAGAAATGGCCCGTTTGCTGACTTCCAGTTGGACCAGAAGATCCGTTTTTCATTCCCGCCAGGCTCCAGAGCTTTTCTAGGAACTAGGGAGGGTGAAAACGGTTTTCCCCACCCCCTGGAGGCCCTCCGGAGCCCAGAAACGGCGCCTTTACTGACTTCTGGTGGGACCGGAAGGCCTATTTTTCGCTCTCCCCAGGCTACAGAGTCTCTCTAGGAGCCTGAGGAGGGCAAAAACAGCCTCCCCCACCCCCTGGAGGCCATCCGGAGGCCGGAAACGGCTCATTTCCCGACTTCGGGTTGGACCTGAAGGCCCATTTTTCACCCTTCCCAGGCTCCAGAGCCTTTCTAGGAACCCCGGGAGGGCAAAAATGGCCTTCCCCGCCTCCTGGAGTCCAAAAACAGCCTGTTTCCTGACTTCTGGTGGGCCCAGAACAGTGGTGAAATTCAGTTTTTTTTTACTACTGGTTCTGTGAGCATGGGCGTGGCTTGGTGGGCGTGGTGTGGCTTGGTGGGTGTGGTTTGGTAGGCATGGCAGGGGAAGGATACTGCAAAATCTCCATTCCCACCCCACTCTGGGGCCAGCAAGAGGTGGCATTTGCCGGTTCTCCGAACTACTCAAAAATTCCGCTACCGGTTCTCCGGACTACTCAAAATTTCCACTACCGGTTCTCCGAACTACTCAAAATTTCCGCTACCGGTTCTCCGAACTACTCAAAATTTCCGCTACCGGTTCTCTGAACTACTCAAAATTTCCGCTACCGGTTCTCCAAAACCTGCTGGATTTCACCCCTGGCCCGAAAATCAGCTGCATGCGCCGGAGCTGAGCCCATGTGCCCACCGATATGTCTCCGGGTGCCACCTGTGGCACCCATACCATAGGTTCACTATCACAGGCTTAGTAAGACCGCGCCTGGAACACTGCGTCCAGTTTTGGTCACCACACTATATAAAGAGATGTTGAGACACTGTGAAAGAGGGCAGAGAAGAGCAGCCAGGATGATGAGGGGACTGGAGGCTCGGACATACGACGAAAGGTTGCAGGGCCTGGGCCTGGTTAGCAGCACGCCTATTTTCTGCTGTAAAGCACGTTGTACGGATTGAGTCCTTCGCTAGATTGAATTGGCGGTCCATCACCTGAGTCCTTTTCCAACCTGTCTACCCAATCGAATAAGCCAGGAGTGTCGAAACTTGGGAACTTTAAGACTTGTGGACTTCAACTCCCAGAATTCCCCAGCCGGCTGGGGAATTCTGGGACTTGAAGTCCGCAAGTCTTAAAGTTCCCAAGTTTCGACACTCCTGGCCTAAGCCAAGAGAGGAGCTTGGACTGACACCCTTCCGTGGCTCTTTTTAGAAGCTGACAAGTCGGCGTATCTGATGGGCCTCAACTCCGCAGACCTGCTGAAGGGGCTTTGCCACCCGAGGGTTAAAGTGGGGAACGAGTACGTCACCAAAGGGCAAAATGTCCAACAGGTAAGAAAAGAATCCCACCTGCCCACGGAAAGAAAAAAACCAGCTCTCAAAAGAAAAAGAAAAGGAGGAGAGCCCACTTTTCACATGCAAACTCCAGGTGGGCGTACCGTTTCTATGGATTTCTTTTTTAACGGGAGGGTGAGATGTTTTTATGGCCACGTACCCCAAGCAGACTCCGATTGTCTCCTTGTGTGTCTAATTCAAATTCCTTGGGTGTCTAATCACACTCAGCCAGTAAAATATTCTGTTCTGTTCTAATTCTAATTCTAATTCTAATTCTAATTCTAATTCTAATTCTAATTCTAATTCTAATTCTAATTCTAATTCTAATTCTACTCTAAATCTAATTCTAATTCTAATTCTAATTCTATTCTTTCTCTATATTCTACTCTATTCTATTATTCTATTCTATTCCACTCTAAATCTATTCTATTCTATTTTATATTCTATTCTCTATATTCTATTCTGTTCTATTATTCTATTCTATAATTCTAGTCTACATTTTGTATTTTGCATTCTAGTCTAGTCTAGTCTTTTGTTCTATATTCTATATTCTGTATTCTGTATTCTATATTCTATATTCTATATTCTATATTCTATATTCTATATATTCTATATTCTATATATTCTATATTCTATATTCTATATTCTATATTCTATATTCTATATTCTATATTCTATATTCTATATTCTATATTCTATATTCTATATTCTATATTCTATATTCTATATTCTATATTCTATATTCTATATTCTATATTCTATTCCCATTCCATTCCATTCCATTCCATATTTTATTTTATTTTATTTTATTTTCTATTCTATTCTACTCTACTCTAATTCTATTCTATTTTATATTTTATTCTCTATATTCTATTCTGTTCTATTATTCTATTCTATATTTTGTATTCTGTATTCTAGTCTATTCTTTTCTTTTGTTCTATATTCTATATTCTGTTCTATTCTATTTACTAATGTCTATTCTATTGTATTCCCATTCCCATTCCATATTTTATTTTAAATTATTTTAAATTATTTTAAATTATTTTAAATTATTTTCAATTATTTTCAATTATTTTCAATTATTTTCAATTATTTTAAATTATTTTAAATTATTTTAAATTATTTTAAATTATTTTAAATTATTTTCAATTATTTTCAATTATTTTCAATTATTTTCAATTATTTTCAATTATTTTCTATTATTTTATTTTATTTTTATTTTTTTATTTTATTTTTATTTTTTTATTTTATTTTATTCTATTTTATTTTATTTTCTACTATTTTCTATTCTATTCTATTCTATATTCTATATTCTGTTCTGTTCTATTCTATTTACTAATGTCTATTCTATTCTATTCCCATTCCCATTCCATATTTTATTTTATTTTCTATTATTTTCTATTATTTTATTTTATTTTTATTATTTTATTTTATTCTATTTTATTTTATTTTCTATTATTTTATTTTATTTTATTTTCTACTATTTTCTATTCTATTCTATTCTATATTCTATATTCTGTTCTATTCTATTTACTAATGTCTATTCTATTCTATTCCCATTCCCATTCCATATTTTATTTTATTTTCTATTATTTTCTATTATTTTCTATTATTTTCTATTATTTTCTATTATTTTCTATTATTTTCTATTATTTTCTATTATTTTATTTTATTTTCTATTATTTTCTATTTTCTATTATTTTATTTTATTATTTTATTTTTATTTTATTATTTTATTTT
Organism: Thamnophis sirtalis; assembly: GCF_051295495.1. NCBI lineage: Eukaryota > Metazoa > Chordata > Lepidosauria > Squamata > Natricidae > Thamnophis > Thamnophis sirtalis. The sequence continues at coordinate 138,733,118 of NW_028261384.1, read as the reverse complement.
ATTCTATTTTATTTTATTTTCTATTATTTTATTTTATTTTCTACTATTTTCTATTCTATTCTATTCTATTCTATTCTATTCTATTCTATTCTATTCTCCTCTTCTATATTCTATATCCTCGCCCAGTCTAGCCTTTTCTAGCCTTATGTTCAATATTCTGTAGCTTCGTCCAGTCCTCCTGAACTCTGTTGGGGAATTGAGGAGGGGAAGAAGCTTCCTCTGCCCTCCCCTTCCTTTTCCCCCCAGGTGACCTATTCCACGGGGGCTCTGGCCAAGTCTGTCTACGAGAGGATGTTTATCTGGATGGTCATGAGAATCAACACCACGCTGGAAACCAAGCTGCCCCGACAGTATTTCATTGGGGTGTTGGATATCGCTGGCTTTGAGATCTTCGACGTGAGTCCTTCTTTGTTCAGCTTTCACCAGATCCATCCACCAACCCATCCATCCACCCATCCATCTCTCTCTCTCTCTCTCTCTCTCTCTCTCAATTCATCCCTCCCTCCCTGCTTGCATCCACCCATCCGTCCACCCTCCCTTCTTCCCTTCCACCCTTCTTTCCTTCTACTGTTCGTTCCTTCCACCCACCTATCCTATCCTATTTCTGTCTCCCTTCCTTCCTTTCCTCCCTCTCTTCTTCCCTCTGTTCCTCCCTTCTTTCCTTCTATTGTTCCTTCCTTCCACCAACATACCCTATCCTATTTCTGCCTTCCTTCCTTTCTTCCCTCTCTCCTCCCCTCTGTTCCTCCCTTCTTTCCTTCCATTGTTCCTTCCTTCCTTCCACCCATCTATCCACCTATCCCATTTCTGTCTTCCTTCCTTCCTTTTCTCCCTCTCTCCTTCCCTCTGTTCCTCCCTTCTTTCCTTCCACTGTTCCTTCCTTCCTTCCGCCCACCTATCCATCTATCCCATTTCTGTCTTCCTTCCTTTCTTTTCTCCCTCTCTCCGTTCCTCCCTTCTTTCCTTCCACTGTTTCTTCCTTCCTTATACCCACCTATCCATCTATTTCTTCCTTCCTTCCTTCCTTCCTTCCTTCCTTCCTTCTTTTCCTCCCTCTCTCCCTCCTCTGTTCCATCCTCCTTTCCTTCTACCATTCCTTCCTTCCTTCCTTCCACCGACCTATCCATCTATCCTACCCTTCCTTCCTTCCCTCCCTCCGTTCCACCCTTCTTTCCTTCTACCCTTCCTTCCTTCCTTCCTTCCTTCCACCCACCTATCCATCTATCCTATTTCTGTCTTCCTCCCTTTCTTCCTCAATCATTCCATCCCTTCTACCCTCCCTCCCTTCCCTCCCTCCCTCCATTTCACCCTTCTTCTACCGTTCCTTCCTTCCTTCCTTCCTTCCTTCCTTCCTTCCTTCCTTCCACCCACCTATCCATCTATCCTATTTCTGTCTTCCTCCCTTTCTTCCTCATTCATTCCATCCCTTCTACCCTTCCTCCCTTCCCTCCCTCCCTCCATTTCATCCTTCTTCTACCATTCCTTCCTTCCTTCCTTCTTTCCTTCCACCCACCTATCCATCTATCCTATTTCTGTCTTCCTCCCTTTCTTCCTCAATCATTCCATCCCTTCTACTCTTCCTCCCTTCCCTCCCTCCCTCCCTCCCTCCATTTCACCCTTCTTCTACCATTCTTCCTTCCACCTACCTGTCTATCAATTTTCCTTCCATCCTTCCTCTCTCCCTCCCTCCGTCTCACCCACACACCCATTTTCCCATCCATTCACCCCTCTATCCACCCATGCATCCATCCCCCCTCTCTCCCCCCTTCCACATCCACTCAACCCCCCCCCCACCTGCTCACCCACACCCAGTAAAGGTTGAACTAATTTCCAGGAGTTTTGACTTAACCCAGGGGTCAGCAACCTTAAAAATCCAAAGAGCCGCAAAGGTCCTATCCGGAAGCCCCCCATTCAATTCTGGAGTGGAGTGGAAGACCGGTTCCCCCCACCATAGAGTCTCCTCCTAGCACGACATCCTTTCTCCTCTACTGTCCTAATTGTGGCGACAGGGAGCCACAGAAGAGGGATGAAAGAGCCACTTGCGGCTCCGGAGCCGTGGGTTGCAGACCCCTGACTTAACCGACCGGGGAGTGGGGTGGGGGTGGTCCCTACTGAAAAAGTCTCCTCCAGGAAGGCTGATTTCCTTTCCCTCCTCCCTCCTTCCCTCCCAGTTCAACAGCTTTGAGCAGCTCTGTATCAACTTCACCAACGAGAAGTTACAGCAGTTCTTCAACCACCACATGTTTGTTCTGGAACAAGAGGAGTACAAGAAGGAGGGCATCGAATGGGTCTTCATTGACTTCGGCATGGACCTCCAGGCCTGCATTGACCTGATTGAGAAGGTACCTCGCTCTTCTCCCTTGTTATATAAGACCATGCAATAGCAGAGTCGGAAGGGACCTTGGAGGTCTTCTAGTCCAACCCCCTGCCTAGGCAGGAAACCCTACACCGTTTCAGACAAATGGCTCTCCAACATCTTCTTAAAGACTTCCAGTGTTGGGGCATTCACAACTTCTGGAGGCAACTTCTGTTCCACTGATAAATTGTTCTAACTGCCAGGAAATTCCTCCTTGGTTCTAAGTTGCTTCTCTCCTTGATTAGTTTCCACCCATTGCTTCTTGTCCTGCCCTTAGGTGCCCTGGTGAATAGCTTGACTCCCTCTTCTTTGGGGCAACCCCTGAGATATTTGGAAGATGCTACCATGTCACCCCTAGTCCTTCTTTTCATTCAGCTAGACATACCCAGTTCCTGCATATGTTTTAGCCTCCAGTCCCCTAATCCTCTTGGTTGCTCTTCTCTGCACTCTTTCCAAAGTCTCAACATCCTTTTTGTATTATAAAACGGTGCCAACACTTCCAATGTAATTTCCTAAGAACAATTAACCCGTGGAACAGACGTTGCCTCCAGAAGTTGTAGGCGCTTCATTGCTGGAGGCTGTTAAGAAAAGATTGGAGAGCCACGTGTCCAAAACGGTCTACGGTCTCCTGCTCGAGCAGGGGGGGGTCAGACTAGAAGACCTCCCAGGTCCCTTCCCGCTCTCTTACCGTTGAAAGAAATGTCCTTCTGGGTTCAGCTCCAAGTGGGGAAAAAGAGACTGGAAACTCGGAGGCTGCTTGGAAAGATGGTTTTAATGGTGGATAGGACTATGCGGCTTGAGCCCCTGAACAGAGAAGGGGGATGTTGGGTGATGTTGGGTGAAGGGGGATGTTCCAGATGTTGGGTGAAGAAGAAAAGAAAGAAAAGAAGGGGCGTGCTGGGTTTTTTAAAAAAATATTCTCCGTTCAGCCTCACCCACCTCTCTGTTTCCTGTTCCTGTGTGAAGAAATGTATTCTGATTGGTTGTCCAGACTCCCATTCGGGGGGGGGGGCATGCGGGGGCAACTCTCTAGGCTGTGTTTTGAGTCCAAGTGGGGTTGAGTTCCCAGGTGCCAGGTTTCTGTGGGAGGCGAATCCCACCTTTGCTATGTAAAGTAGACCAGGCCAGGCCTTTTTAAATGGCCCGTTGACCAAGGTGGGGGCTATCAAGAGTGAGTCTGCTTCCTGCCTTAAAAAAAAAAAACCTTTCTCCATTTCTGATCCAGGGAAAATATAATATTCTGCCTTTTCGATATTTCAAGATCACGACCGCCGTGATCTTGATTCTACCCCTCTTGTTAGCGCCGTTCGGGCCAGTGGTGGGATTCAGACGGTTCGCACCTATTCGGGGACCTGAGTGACGTTGAGTTGGCCACGCCCACCCGGTCACATGACCACCAAGCCCCACCTACCCAGCTGGTCATTAGGGCAGAGAACCGGTTGTTAAATTATTTGAATCCCACCACTGCCTATAATCCAATCCTCTGCTCAAGGCAGGAAGTGCCCACTGCTCATATTCCTAGGAACATGGAGTTGAGAGGAACTCTAGAGGTCATGTAGTCCAACCTTCTTCCCAAGGCAGGAAGTGCCCTGTGCTCACATTCCTAGAACCATAGAGTTGGAAGAGATCTTAGAGCCTTGGAGGTCCAACCTTCTTGTCAAGGCAGGAAGTGTCCATTGGTTATGTTCCTAGAACCATAGAGTTGGAAGGGATCTTAGAGAGGCCTTGGAGGTCCAGGCTTCTTTTCAAGGCAGGAAGTGCCCACTGCCACATTCCTAGAACCATAGAGTTGGAAGGGATCATAGAGGCCTTAGAGGTCCAAACCTTCTTGTCAAGGCAGGAAGTGCCCATTGGTCACATCCTTAAAACCATAAAAGGGCCTTAGAGGTCCTCTAGTCCAACCTTCTTCCCAAGTGCCAACTGTCATATTGCTAGAACCATAGAGTTGGAAGGGACTTAAGAGGTCCAACCCTTTGACCAAGGCAGGAAGTGCCAACTACTCACATTCTTACCACAGAGTTGGGAGGGACCTTAGCGGTCCAATCCTCTTCCCAAAGCAGGAAGTGCTCCTTGTCTCATTCCTAGAACCTTCGAGTTGGGAGGAACCTTAGAGGTCCTCTAGTCCAACCCTCTTCTCAATAATCCTCCGAGCGTTCCAGATAATCCAAACTTGGTTCAAAATCTTCTATGACCCAGCCCCATGGTTGCTGAGGGAAAGCTCTTCTCTGATTTCCTAGCTCTCTGAGCCAGGAAAATCCTCCTTATTTTGAGTTTGCTTCCCTATAACCCTCCTGCTTACACTATAATGGTTGTTCAGTCCTTTCCCCTGGGATATAGCAATTAGACTTATATACCGCTTCATAGGGCTTTCAGCCCTCTCTAAGCGGTTTACAGAGTCAGCATATCGCCCCCAACAACAATCCGGGTCCTCATTTTACCCACCTCGGAAGGATGGAAGGCTGAGTCAACCCTGAGCCGGTGAGATTTGAACCGCTGAACTGC
>NW_028261384.1:138688813-138728060 GCF_051295495.1 Thamnophis sirtalis | reverse complement strand
ATGCGCAGAGTTGCCAGACGAAGGGAACGGCTAAAGAACTGTGGTCGACTTGGGAGTTAAGGCCACAGGTGGACGGTGAATGGCCCCTCCCAGAGGAAGTACACTTCCAGGCCTGGGGGCGGCTGACTCTCCATCTGAGGGCTGACGGACGGCCCAGGCGCTGTCTCTGTCTCTCTCTCTCTGACAGCTCCACTCCCTCTTCCCCCTTGGAGCTCCCAGGTTGCCCTGATGCTGATCCCGACTCCCACGCCTCCTCCCCCTCCTCTGATTCGGCTGCTGGAGGGGCTGGTGGCCGACACGCAACAACAGTAGTGTAGTGTAGTGCAGTGCAATGTAGAGTAGAGTAGAGTAGGAGTAAAGTGGAATGGAATGGAACAAAATAGAATAGAATAGAATAGAATAGAATAGAATAGAATAGAGGTAAAAGTAAGAATAGAATTAAATATAGAATGGAACGGAACAGAACAGAACAGAATATGGAATGGAATGGAATGAAACGGAACGGAACGGAATAGAATATGGAATGGAATGGAATGGAATAGAATAGAATATGGAATAGAATAGAATAGAATAGAATACGGAATAGAATAGAATATGGAATGGAATGGAATAGAATAGAATAGAATAGAATATAGAATGGAATGGAATGGAATAGAATAGAATAGGGAATGGAATGGAACGGAACGGAACAGAACAGAACAGAATAGAATAAAATATAGAATGGAATAGAATAGAATATGGAATGGAATGGAATGGAATAGAATAGAATAGAATAGAATATGGAATGGAATGGAATAGAATAGAATATGGAATGGATTAGAATAGAATAGAATATGGAATGGAATGGAACGGAACAGAATAGAATATAGAATGGAATGGAATAGAATAGAATAGAATATGGAATGGAATAGAATAGAATAGGGAATGGAACAGAACAGAACAGAATAGAATAGAATAGAATATGGAATGGATTAGAATAGAATAGAATATGGAATAGAATAGAATATGGAATAGAATAGAATATGGAATAGAATAGAATATAGAATGGAATGGAATAATAACTATTGTCACTTTGAATGTACCCTAATCAGCATACATTAAAGTGAAATTTTGCTGCATTCAGCTCTCAAAGGGGTCACTGCCTCCAATATACATTACATAGTATAACAGAATAAATAGATAGATAGATAGATAGATAGATAGATAGATAGATAGATAGATAGATAGATAGATAGATAAATACAGAATTATGCATATGCCCACATGTATGGTATGTCTGGTTATAACTGAACCGGCAAGCCCTATGGATGGCATCCTGTTAGGAAAGGTCCCCTCGTCGTCTTTCCGATACTTCCTCAATGAGGACTGGCTTCTTACTTTAGCGCCTACCGGCTGTTTCTCCATCTTCCGCAGGGATGATAGACAATCCTTTGGTCATGCACCAGCTGCGTTGTAACGGAGTGTTGGAAGGGATCCGTATCTGCCGGAAAGGATTCCCTAACCGGATCCTCTATGGGGATTTCCGGCAAAGGTAAGCCCAGACTTCAGAAATTTGGGGATGGGCTTTTGAGACCCTTGGAAAAGCCATTAAAAAAAAGATTAAAAAAAACCCCATGACTTTCATTTCTATTTGGAAACCATTTCTGGACTTTGTGCTCGAGGTGGGGAAAAACTTGGAAACCGTTTCTGGACTTTGTGCTCGAGGTGGGGAAAAACTTGGAAACCCTTTCTGGACTTTGTGCTCGAGGTGGGGGAAAACATGGAAACCCTTTCTGGACTTTGTGCTCGAGGTGGGGAAAAACTTGGAAACCGTTTCTGGACTTTGTGCTCGAGGTGGGGAAAAACTTGGAAACCCTTTCTGGACTTTGTGCTCGAGGTGGGGAAAAACTTGGAAACCGTTTCTGGACTTTGTGCTCGAGGTGGGGAAAAACTTGGAAACCGTTTCTGGACTTTGTGCTCGAGGTGGGGAAAAACTTGGAAACCCTTTCTGGACTTTGTGCTCGAGGTGGGGAAAAACTTGGAAACCCTTTCTGGACTTTGTGCTCGAGGTTGTGGGGGGGAAATGAAAAAAACGAAACTTTGATTTTGGGGTTTACCGATTAGACAGGTTTGCTGTTATAGAAATGGCTACAGGCAGTCCTCGACTTACGACAACAATTGAGCCCCACTTTTTTGGTTGCTAAGTGAGACATTTGTCAAGTGAATTTTGCCCCGTTTTTACAACCTTCCTTGCCACCATTGTTAAGCAAATCCGTGCCACTGTTAAATTAGGAACACAGTTGTTAAGCGAATCTGGCGTCCCCCCCCCCCCCATTGACTTGGCTTATCAGAAGGTTGCAAAAAGGGATCAGGTGGCCTAGGGACACTGCAACGGTCGTAAATGTGAGTTCTCAAGCATCGGAATTTTGACCAGGTGACGGTGGGGATGGCGGAACAGTTGAAAGTGTGAAAAATGGTCCTGTCACATTTTTTTCAGTGCTTTTGTAACTTCAAACGGTCACTAAAGGGACTGTTGTAAGTTGAGGACTAGTTGTATGTAAAAGTGAAAAGTGCCAAATATCTTGGCAGAAGATCTTTCTTTAAAAAAATAGCATTTTTTGAACGAAAAATTCTGGTTTGCCAATTCTTTAAAAGGCTTAAGCTGTCCACATTCACTCAAATCTTCAATCCCGCCCACAAGTAGTCCTCGACATATGACCCAAAACCGAGCCCGGAACTTCCGTCACTAAGCAAAGGAGCTGTTAAGTCACTTTTGCTTCATTTCGAAATCTTTTCTGTCCCGGTCGTTAAGTGAATCATGCGGTCATGAAGCAAATCCAGCTTTCCCTGTTGGCTGTGCTTGTTGGACAGTCATCAGCAGTGATCACGTGACCGTCACAAAGATGAATCGGTGGCCAAGCGGCCGAATTTGGATCACGTGACCATGGGGGCAGTCGTAAGTGTGAAAAAGCATCGCAAATCACTTTGTTCAGGGCTGCCGTAAATTTGAATGGCCGCTACATGAATCGTCGTAAGTCAAGGACTCCCAATATTAGGCTACCTGTTGTGGCCAGAGCCATATGCCAATTATCGGCTGCCTTCAGAGTCAGGCATCCGTGAGGCAGACGAACAGCTGGAGCCTGTTCCCAGTGTGCGCATGCGCAGAGTCGCCAGACGAAGGGAACAGCTAAAGAACTGGGGTCGACTTGGGAGTAAGGCCACAGGTAGACGATGAATGGCCCCTCCCAGAGGAAATAGAAGAGGAGCGCCAGGGGAGTGGAGTTTGCAGGAGGCCAATGAAGTTCCCTTCATTGGTTCGTGACTCTCCGAGACTCCTTGCCAGGTTTTGCAGAGATCATCCTGGCAGCTCTCCAAGCCAGATAAGGTCGGTGACTGTAAATCCTCCCTTGAAAGACTTTGCTGGATAAGCAGAATTCACAGGAAATTAATAAAACAGATTTTTTTGTCGGGACAAGGAGTTTGTTTCATGCTCTCGGGAAACCTCGGGCAGAACACTCCCCGGCTGAGAAGAGGAACTTACGGCCCTTCCTTGTTTTCTTTTTGAGGTACCGCATTCTGAACCCGGCGTCCATTCCAGAGGGTCACTTCATCGACAGCCGGAAGGGGGCAGAGAAACTCCTGGGCTCCCTGGACATCGACCACAGCCAATACAAATTTGGACACACCAAGGTGAGTAAACAATTGAAAGACTCCATTGCTTGGGAAAGGAGGATGGGCTTCATTCTACTCTGTTTCCCCTGAAAATAAGACCTCCCCGGCAGTGGCGGGTTGCTCTTACCGTCGTTACCGCTTCGCTGCTCGTGGTCTGTTCATGCAGGCGCCTGACGTGCGTTGTGTACACGCATGCACATTCTAGCGTCCTTGCAACACCCAGCTGCTTGATGGAGGTAGCACAGGTGCTACATGCTGTGTGCACATGTGCAATTAGCCCAGTTGGTTCAAAAATAGGTATAGAACGTGGGCACCCCCCCCCCCAAACGAGCCACCGTACCGGTACAATGGACACTGCTCCTGACTACTACCGGTACGGTCGTACCAGGCTGTACCGGCTGAAACCCACCACTGCTCCCCGGATAATAAGGCCAATCGGGCTTTTGAGTGCATGCGCCAAAATAAGCTCTCCCCCCAAAATAAGCCCCCCCTAAAATATTTAAATGCATTTGTAGCCGGTCCCCGCCATTTCCTGGATGGGAAACATGCCCCATGAGCCCCACATGCACCTGTCATCCCCACGGAACAGCCTCACGAAGGCTACTCCCGTAAACCCTATGTCAACTCCCCCGTGTCATGGTCGAAAGGAGGGGGAGTACATGTCACACATAGTGTCGGCTGAAGTTGGATCTCAGGTTACTGCAGCCGGCTTGGGAGGGGTGCATCTTACAGGGGAACGTGATCATGACGCAGACTGAGGGGAGGGAAGGAACAGGGGTAAAGTTTGGAAGAAAATCAAGGAAAGCACAGGCTTGACTGCGAACAGATATTGCCTAATGGAGCACCTAATAAATCACTGGTTTTGTACTAAAACCTTGACTCGATAATTATGAATTAATTAGGGCATCATTGGGAAATTTGACAGACAGCTAGCATTGTCACCCTAGGTACCGCACCCCTTCTCTTAGTGGCGGCCGCAAATAGAGTGGAAGGGCTGGAAGAGTGTGCCAGAAACAGTGACAGAACCCCCCGCCCTCTCTGGATCAGCTGATCCATGGGCCGCGTGCACCTCAAAAATAATCAGACCTCCCCGAAAATAAGACCAAGCGCTTATTTCAGGGGTCAAAAGAAAATAAGACCCGGTCTTATTTTTGGGGGAACATGGTATAAACTCCCACTGGGAGATGACGGCGGCCATCTTAAGAAGAATCTGAAGAAGAGAAGAAGATTTTAGAAAAGCAACTAAGATGGCTAAAATATATGACAAACGGTGGCAGGGATTGTGTTAGAGGTGGCGCTCTCGCCTCCCAATCGGGAGGCTGTGAGTTCGATTCCTAGGTAGAGGCAGATATTTCTCTCTCTGGGCACGATGGGAATATATCTGCTGAAAAAGAACTCCGCACTGGCAACAGGAAGGGCATCTGGCCAGTAGACCCTCAGTTCCATTCAGTTGCCCAGACTCCACCTCGATGGGGATTATGGGGCTGTTCAACAAAAGAAGATGGTTGCAGGAAATGTATGAAATGGTAGCTTCCTGCCTGAGCAGGAGATTGGACTAGAAGACGCCAAGGTCCCCTCCGATTCCATTATTCTATTATTTCTTCTGCTTGGGTGGGAGGTTTAACTGGAGCACCTCCAGCGTCCCTTCCATCTGATTACTCCCTTCGGTTGTTCTGTTATTCTTTCTATGTAGCCGTCCCATCCTGCCGAAAGAAAGTCTGGAATCATATAGGATCTCCCGCCACAGGAAGAGGGTTGAACTAGAAGGGGGGCACCTCATTGGGGAATGTGATTTACGACACAGACTGAGGGGCGGGAAGGAAGAGGGGTAAAGTCCAGCTATAATTCAAATAAGGCTCAGATCTGATTGCGAAAAGATCTTGCCAAAATCAAGGCTCCTAATAAATGACGAATTTTCTTTTGAAGTTTGGCTTGAGACTCATGAATCAATTAGGGCGTTTTTGGGGAAACCTGACAGTATGTTTCTATGTTCTCATTTGCTTCCATCCAGGTGTTCTTCAAGGCTGGTCTCCTGGGACTGCTGGAGGAAATGAGAGACGAACGCCTCTCCCTGATCATCACTCGCATTCAAGCCCAATCCCGCGGTGTGTTGGCCAGGATGGAATTCAGGAAGATTATGGAACGGAAGTAAGTCCATTGGGGGTCCTCCTGGGTAAGGTTCTTTCCTCTGGAGGAGGTCCTTTTCGGCGGCGAACTCTCTGCTAAGTCCTTCTGTGACCATTTCTTGGTTCCCTCACTTGTCTTGGTTCAAACATAGACCCACTTCTACAGTTACGGGCTGGATTCAGGGGTGGTATTCAGCCGGATCAAATCGGTTCAGTCGAACCGGTTGTAGCAACCTGTGGGTGAACCTGCCCTCTTGCCCCACCTCTATGCCGCCCTATTTATCCACGTTTTCTAAGCCGCGCACAGGGGTGCAAGCCGTGCACGCATCAACACAGTTTCAGTGCGCGGTGAACCGGTGGTAAAATTATTGTGAAACCCACTTCTGGCTGGATTCTTCATTCTGGTGGCCTCGTCACGATTTGGAGAGCGTGAATGGACGAAGGGAGGGTTTGGTATAAAGATACTCTTTATTTTAAAGTCGCTTCCAGATTTAAAGGAAGAACGAGAGGCCTCCAGATTTGAATGTATGAAATACAATATTTTTCAGAATATAAGACGCACCTTTTCTCCCCCCCCCCCCCAAAAAAGAGGGTGAAAATCTGGGTGCGTTTTGTATACTGAATACAGCATTTTTGGCCTCTCAAAACCCCACCCCCTTCACAAATATGGACGTGCAGAGGGTTCAGGAGGCCAGCAAAATGAGGAGGGTGAAAACGAGTGAAAAATGGGCCGTTTCTTTGCTTATTCCCCCCCCCCCCCCCAAAAGCCAGGAGCACTATACAAGCCTCCTAAAGGCTATGCATGCCCATTTTTTTGGCAAAAACAGGGCCGTTTTCACAAAAAATCCAGCCCATTTTTTGCTCATTTTTGCGCCCCCCCATCCCCCAGGAGCACTTTGAAGGCCTCTCAAACTCCCAGCATGCCCTGCTGTTCACAAAAAATGAGGCGTGCAGAGGGTTTGGGACAGAGGTGGGTTCCTACCAGTTCGCACCTATTCGGTAGAACCGGTTCGTCAAATCTACCGAACCGGTTAGAAGAGATTCCACCAGTGGACCCGGAAAGCAGGCCACACCTACAGAAGAGCTTCCAAAAAATTTTGAAACCCGCCACTGGTCCTTGGATATGATTATTCTACACTATCATGCTCCTATTTATAAAACTCAGTGCCTCTGTGAAAGGTAAGGATGACTACTGCGTTTGTGGTGCAATCAGAACATTGCGCGTGTTGAAGTTGTTTTAACGCAAACCAAAGATGCCTTTTAAAAAACAGGTTTACATCATATTCTTATGCATGCCAGGGCTCGGTGTGAGGTAATTTAAGGTGGTTCTGACAAGTGTCGTCGGCATCTTCATATCCAGTCACATGGGCGGCAAGCCACTCCCACCCGGTCACATGGGCCGGCAAGCCACTCCCACAAAGGAGGCTACACCCACAGAGTAGGTTCGAACAATTTTTGAAACCCACCACTGGTTTGGGAAGTTTGCAGAGTGCAAAAGCTTTTTTTTTTAAATTTACCTCTTCAAAATCTTGGTGCGTCATCTACTCCGGTGCATCTTATACTCCGAAAAATACGGTAGCTTCTTGTCCACTTAGAACAGATTTCCGTAATGTTTATGGAACAGAGAAGTTCTGAAACTTGAGAATATCTGTAGCTCAGCTTGAATGATTGGGTTCATGGTTGACGATGAGTTTCACATTTTGTTATCACCGGTTCGCCCCACATGCGGACCCCTTCCATACATGTTACCAGCCTTCTGCGCATGTGCTTTGCTCACATGTGTGCCTTCCGCACGTGCGCTCAGCCTCAAAAACGTGCCTAAATAGGATAGCCTAGAGCTGGGGCAAGGGAGCAGGCCCAATCGCGATTTCCACTATTGGTTTGGGTGAACCAGTCCGAACCGGCTGAATACCACTGTGAAGCTTCCAAAAGAGGACCTAATTAATTTACGAGCCTCGAGACAAAGTTCAAAAGAAATCCAGTCATTTATTAGGATCAACATTTTGGCATGTTCTTCTGCGGAGCCGAAACTGATTTCCCGTTTATGGTCCCTGCACTTTACTCCTGTGTCTCCCCTCCCCTCAGTCTGTGTCATAAATCACATCCACCAACGAGGTGCTGCAGCAGGCTGGTGAACTTTGCACCCCAGACGCCGGCTGTAGAAATATGAAATCCGACTCTGGTTGAAGGTATGCATGGAATTCTCCTCCCTTTTCTATGTCAACTTGATAATAGCCATGGTTTACAAGTTGGCAACCACCTCTGTTCTTGGTGTTCTCCAAGCTTGTTTGTTTCCTTGCAGACGTCTCCTCACCACGCTTGGTAACATCATCAGCGCGTGGGGAAGCCTGTGACACCGAGGTCCACGATCCTTTGGCCTGATGGTCCTCCCCTCTACCCTTATTTTGCAGGGAATCCCTGCTGGTGATCCAGTACAACATCCGGGCTTTTATGGTAGTGAAGAACTGGCCCTGGATGAAGTTGTACTTCAAGATCAAACCGCTGTTGAAGAGCGCAGAGACGGAAAAAGAGTTGGTGGCCTTGAAGGACGAGTTGGCCAAGTTGAAAGAGGCCTTGGAGAAGTCGGAAGCCCGCCGGAAGGAGCTGGAGGAGAAGATGATCACCTTGTTGCAGGAGAAGAACGACCTACAAATACAAGTTCAGACGGTAAGTCACAAAGGGGTCCTCCTCGTATCTAGGTTGGGGTGTTAGGTCGAGAACAATGTTGACTCCACGTGACCATCAAAGGACAAAATTGATGAAAAATATATATCATTATTTATTAAAATCTAAAATGGAAGAAGAAACTGTGAAAGAAACGATGATAGCAGGGGCGACAAATTTTGGGTATACTATATTTTAATTCTAGTGTAAAAATAGGACAAGCTGAATATATTGATAGATAGTAGAAATACACCGAAGGGAGGAGTAGCAATAGCAGTAGACTTATATACCGCTTCATAGGCCTTCAGGCCTCTCTAAGCGGTTTTACAGAGAGTCAGCATATTGCCCCCAACAATCTGGGTCCTCATTTTACCCACCTCGGAAGGATGGAAGGCTGAGTCAACCCTGAGCCGGTGAGATTTGAACCGCTGACCTGCTGATCTAGCAGTAGCCTGCAGTGCTGCATTTAACCACTGCGCCACCTTGGCTCTTAGGAGTAGAGGGAAAGAAGAAAGAGGGGTAGAGAGGGTGGGAGAGAGGATTGGAGGCAGGGTGAGAAGGAAGGGAGGGAGTGTATTGGGAGAGAGGAGTGATAGAGGGGGAGGGGAAGTAGGGTAGAGGGGAATGTTGAAAGGAAGAACGAAAGTTGGAGGGGGGCGAAAGAAAGGGTGTATGGTGGGTCGAAGTGGTATAGCAATATAGCAATAGCAATAGCAGTAGACTTATATACCGCTTCATAGGCCTTTCAGGCCTCTCTAAGCGGTTTTACAGAGAGTCAGCATATTGCCCCCAACAATCTGGGTCCTCATTTTACCCACCTCGGAAGGATGGAAGGCTGAGTCAACCCTGAGCCGGTGAGATTTGAACCGCTGACCTGCTGATCTAGCAGTAGCCTGCAGTGCTGCATTTAACCACTGCGCCACCTTGGCTCTTAGGAGTAGAGAGAAAGAAGAAAGAGGGGTAGAGAGGGTGGGAGAGAGGATTGGAGGCAGGGTGAGAAGGAAGGGAGGGAGTGTATGGGGAGAGAGGAGTGATAGAGGGGGAGGGGAAGTAGGGTAGAGGGGAATGTTGGAAGGAAGAACGAAAGTTGGAGGGGGGCGAAAGAAAGGGTTTATGGTGGGTCGAAGTGGTATAGCAATATAGCAATAGCAATAGCAGTGGACTTATATACCGCTTCATAGGCCTTTCAGGCCTCTCTAAGCGGTTTACAGAGAGTCAGCATATTTCCCCCAACAATCTGGGTCCTCATTTTACCCACCTCGGATGGATGGAAGGCTGAGTCAACCCTGAGCCGGTGAGATTTGAACCGCTGACCTGCTGATCTAGCAGTAGCCTGCAGTGCTGCATTTAACCACTGCGCCACCTTGGCTCTATTGGGTTTGTATTTTGGGGGGTATTGTTGACAAGAGGGAGGGCTGTGTTTATTGTTCAATGTTATATGGCCCCGGTTATGCACAGTATATATGTGACTGTACGAAATGAAATGAAAATAAAACATATTTACATAAATTTTGGGTATACTATAGAATTGGCGGAATGGGAAAAAAATAAATAAATTACAAATTAACAATGGCAACGGCATATAGAGAGAACATGTAGAAAATGTTCCTACAGATGACACCTTCCACCACTGAGAATTGTGAAAATGTTCCCGGAGTGCTCACCTCTCTGTTGGAAATGCAACCAACAACACGGAACATACTACCATATGTGGTGGAGGTGCACATCTGCGAAAAAATATTGGGAAAAAATAAAAGATTGGCTAGAGGAGATAGCAATAGCAATAGCAATAGCAGTTAGACTTATATACCGCTTCATAGGGCTTTCAGCCCCCTCTAAGCGGTTTACAGAGTCAGCATATCGCCCCCCACAGTCTGGGTCCTCATTTTACCCACCTCGGAAGGATGGAAGGCTGAGTCAACCCTGAGCCGGTGAGATTTGAACCGCCGAACTGCAGATAACAGTCAGCTGAAGTGGCTGCAGTACAGCACTCTAACCACTGCGCCACCTTGGCTCTACTACATATACCAAGTTGCACTAAAACCTTAATTATTTTTGGGGGCGGAATTATAAAAGGAAATTATGAAAAAAAAAAAAGATATTTAATTCTACACATGATCACGGCAGCGAGAGTTACATCCGCACAAAATTGAAAAAAATAATTATAACATCAATAGAAGAAAATGTAATAAAAAAAAATATTGGAAGGTGCAGAGATGGATAGGCTCACGAAAGAACTAAAAGAGAGAGAAGAATATTACTCCGTATGGGATTTATGGTATAATTGGCTAGAGGAAAGGGGAAAAAAGCAGGAAAACAAAAAAGAAAGGAAGAAAGATCAATAAATTAATAAACAACCACAAAACCGGAAAATGATTAAAAGATAGAAATACGAGATAGACCGTAGCAAATAAATATTATACAAAATGACTCGACTGTAGCAAAGGCTGTGATCTATAGAATATATAGAATGAAAAAAAATGTACGAAATAAATAATTGCACACACCCACGTATATCAAGTTATAGTTATAAAAGATTTATTGGTATAGATAAAAGAATCACAACAGATATGTAAAAAAAATGTCATGCACAGATGTGAAGTTTGTATTAACAAAATAAAAAGTTATTTTTTTAAAAAAAGACAATCAAATCACAAAGGCAACGTTTCTCAACTTTAGCAAACTTGAAGATGGGTGGACTTCAGAGGTTAATATTCAGCCAGTTCATACCGGTTCAGCCGAACCGGTTGGGCTTGCCCACCCACTGTGGCTCCTAAACGTGCTATTTAGCCTCGTTTTCAATGCCAATGTGTCCAGGCTGTGTGAATTAGCAAAGCGCATGCACGGAAGGCCGCACGCATGTGTGGAAGGCATGTGCGCGACTCAAGCACGCGCACACGCTCACCGTTGCCCCCCGGCGGTAAACCGAAGTGAATTCCACAGCTGGTGGACTTCAATTCCCAGGATTCTCCATCCAGCATAGACTTCTGGGAGTTGAAGTCCGCTCGTCTTCAAGTGTTGAGACATTCCGTACTGAGGGGCTGAGTCAATCCTTCACCTCTCCTCCTCCTCTCTTTTAGGAACAAGACAACCTGAATGACGCCGAGGAGCGCTGCGACCAGCTGATCAAGAACAAGATCCAGCTGGAGGCCAAGGTGAAAGAGATAACCGAACGGCTTGAGGATGAAGAGGAGATGAACGCCGAACTGACCGCCAAGAAGCGGAAGCTGGAAGATGAATGTTCGGAACTCAAGAAAGATATTGATGACCTGGAGTTGACCTTGGCCAAGGTGGAGAAAGAGAAGCACGCCACGGAGAACAAGGTGAGGATGGATTTGACGTGGAATCCAAACTCTATTAGGTATCCAAGGGGATATCAGAAATATTGGTTGGGGCCATTATTCATGGAAATGTTGACCTTGGATGGGGAGGAGGAGGAGGAGGAAGAGGAGGAGGAGGAGGAGGAGGGAGATGACTGTGAGGTCCTTGGTGCTCTTTGAGTTTGGTTGCTTTCTTGTAGACGTTTTGTTACCCAACTAGACAACTTCATCAGTGTTAGAAGGGAGTGGGGGTTTGTGGAGAGGAAGAGAAGGAGGGGAAGAAGGAGGAGGAGACTGTGGGGTCCTTGGTGCTCTCTGAGCTCGGTTGTTTTCTTGCAGACATTTCATTACCAAACTAGGTAGCATCATCCGGACTAGAAGGGTGGGTTTATGGAGAGGAGAAGGAGGAGGACTGGGGGGGGGGTGTCCTTGGTTCCTCTCTAAGCTTGGTTGTTTTCCTCCAGACATTTTATGGCCCAGTTAGAGAACGCCATCAGTGGTAGAAGGAAGCAGGCTTGCTCTGTTTATAAAGAGAGGAAACCCACCTCCCTTCTAGCACTGATCATGTTACCTAGTTGGGTCATGAAATGTCTTTGGGGAAAACAACCAAGCTCAGAGAGCACCAATGATCCCACAATCTATCAATATAAAAACGGCGGTGTGCGTGTGCGTGTGTCCCAGCATAACTCTGGAACGCCTTGAGCAACTTCAATCTAACTTGGTACACAGAGGACTTACTCTCTGGGAACAAATACCGTGGGGGTAAGACCCTCCCCTAACACCCCTCGGGATGTGTGTTCTGTTGAGATACATCCTGTTGTGCCTTTAAATGGCTTCTACTGTCCTGCCGTAAAATGGCTTCTACTGTACAGCACAGTGGAGTTGCCATGGTAATGGCTTCACTGTACTCCACAAGGCGGCTCCCTCCGCTAAGGGGAAAAATCCAACATTAGAAATTATGTTTGGTCTGGACATTTTCCTCCTATAAATAAATACCCGCGCAAGGTTATCGGCGAGTTAGGAACATCTGCAAGTGGGCACACCAGTGGCGGGTTGCTAACCAGTTTACTACCGGTTTACTCCTGCTCTCGCATGAAACGCTTCTGTGCATGCCCACACGTGTCCAGATGGGTGGACGGAGCCTCCCGTCACTGCCACGACCGGTTCGGCTGAACCGGGCTGAACCGGCAACAACCCACGCTCTCTCTCTCTCACACACACACACAAACCAATAGTTGCCTTATACTACATCCGTCCATTAGTTCCCTGATACAGTATTATTTATTCTAGCGGATGACAAGAAAGGTATTTGCCCCTTGGATCCTTAACTAACTTTAATACCTTGGATTGAAGCAGCAAAGTAACACGATTTCATTGTTTCAGTTTCAGTTTCACTTTATTTGTATGCCGCCCTTTTCCCTGGGGGGACTCAGGGCGGCTCACAGTTCAAAGTGGGGGGGGGGGAAGGACAAACAATTTACAACATAAAGACACAACATCATTTAAGAACTCAACAGTCATACAATTCGAGTAGGGGTTAGAGTCTTTAACCCCAGGCCTGCCGGGATAGCCAGATTTTAAGGGCGGTGCGGAAGGTCTGGAGGGTGGTGAGGGTCCGGATCTCCACGGGGAGTTCGTTCCAGAGGGTCGGAGCAGCCACCGAGAAGGCTCTCCTCCGGGTAGTTGCCAGTCTACACTGGCTGGTTGATGGAATTGTTCCTTATAAAGAGTTGTGGATTGTGAGAGACACGACCCACTGACCTGAAAACCTCCACTGTTAGAGGTGACCTGGGTCAACTAAGTCGCCAGGTCTTCAGGTGTCCATCAAGGTTTGAATTTTGACAGCTCCCAGGCAGCTGATGTTGGTATGTTGTGATACCACCACAGGTGAAGAACCTGACGGAGGAGATGGCTGGCTTGGATGAGATCATTGCCAAGCTAACCAAAGAGAAGAAGGCACTCCAAGAGGCCCACCAGCAAGCACTGGATGACCTTCAGGCAGAAGAAGACAAGGTCAACACATTGACCAAAGCCAAAGTCAAACTGGAACAGCAGGTGGATGATGTAAGTAGATCAACCTTGAGGTGCCGGAAATTTTGTCCGTTCCGTGTTTTTTTCCTAGAGAGAATTTCCAGGTGAGAAGATGCTAGAACAGGGATGGCGAATCTTTTCGGGACCAAGGGCCCAAATCGGAGCGCCAGAAACCCGAAGTCCAGCTGGCTGGTGCGCGTATGCCTGTTTTTAGGCTGGTTTCGGGCGTTTTTGGGCTGTTTTCAGGCTGTTTTTTGGGCCATTTTCAGGCTGTTTTTTCTGAGTTGTTTTGGCCATTTTTCAGGCTGTTTTCAGGGCCGTTTTTCAGGCTGTTTTTGGTCATTTTTGGGATTATTTTCAGGCCGTTTTTCAGGCCATTTGTGGGCCATTTTCAGGCTGGTTTTCTGAGCTGTTTTTGGCCATTTTCGGGTTGCTTTTAAGCCATTTTCAGACCGTTTTTAAGCCATTTTCAGGCTGGTTTTCTGAGCTGTTTGTGGCCGTTTTTCAGGCCATTTTAGGTTGTTTTTCTGGGCCATTTTTGGCCATTTTCTGAGCCATTTTCAGGCTGTTTTTTGGGCCATTTTCAGGTTGTTTTGGGGCTGTTTTCAGGGATGTTTTTCGGGCCTTTTTAGCCATTTTTCAGGCCATTTTCAGGCTGGTTTTTGGGCCATTTTCTGGCCATTTGGGGGGCATTTTCAGGCCGTTTTTCTGAGCTGTTTTGGCCATTTTTCAGGCTGTTTTCAGGGCCGTTTTTCAGGCTGTTTTGGGTCATTTTTGGGGTTATTTTCAGGCCATTTTCCAGGCCATTTGTGGGCTATTTTCAGACTGGTTTTCTGAGCTGTTTGTGGCTGTTTTTCAGGCCATTTTAGGTTGTTTTTCTGGGCCATTTTTGGCCATTTCTGAGCCCTTTTTAGGCTGTTTTTCGGGCCATTTTCAGGCCGTTTTTCAGGCCGTTTTCAGGTTGTTTTGGGGCTGTTTTCAGGGCTGTTTTTCAGGCCATTTTCAGGCTGGTTTTTGAGCCATTTTCTGGCCATTTGGGGGACATTTTCAGGCGGTTTTTCGGAGCTGTTTTGGCCATTTTTCAGGCTGTTTTCAGGGCCGTTTTTCAGGCTGTTTTTGGTCATTTTGGGGGTTATTTCCAGGTCATTTTTCAGGCCATTTGTGGGCTATTTTCAGGCTGGTTTTGTGAGCTGTTTGTCACCATTTTTCAGGCCATTTTAGGTTGTTTTTCTGAGCCATTTTCAGGCCATTTTTCAGGCCGTTTTCAGGCTGGTTTTTGAGCCATTTTCTGGCCATTTGGGGGGCATTTTCAGGCCGTTTTTCTGAGCTGTTTTTAGCCATTTTCGGGTCATTTTGGGGTTGTTTTTTTAAGCCATTTTCAGACCATTTTTGAGCCATTTTCAGGCCATTTTTCGGAGCTGTTTTGGCCATTTTCAGGCTTTCAGGGCCGTTTTTCAGGCTGTTTTTGGTCATTTGGGGGGTTATTTTCAGGCCGTTTTTCAGGCCATTTGTGGGCTATTTTCAGGCTGGTTTTCTGAGCTGTTTGTGCCTGTTTTTCAGGCCATTTTTAGGTTGTTTTTCTGGGCCATTTTTGGCCATTTTCTGAGCCATTTTCAGGCTGTTTTTTGGGCCGTTTTCAGGTTGTTTTGGGGCTGTTTTTCAGGGCTGTTTTTTAGGCCTTTGTAGCCATTTTTCAGGCCATTTTCAGGCTGGCTTTTGGGCCATTTTCAGGGCATTTGGGGGGCATTTTCAGGCCGTTTTTCTGAGCTGTTTTTGGCCATTTTTGGGTCATTTTCAGGTTGTTTTTTAAGCCATTTTCAGACCGTTTTGGGGCCATTTTCAGGCTGTTTTTCTGAGCTGTTTTGGCCATTTTTCAGGCTGTTTTCAGGGCCGTTTTCCAGGCCGTTTGTGTGCTATTTTCAGGCTGGTTTTCCAAGCTGTTTGTGGCCGTTTTTCAGGCCATTTTAGGTTGTTTTTCTGGGCCATTTTTAGCCATTTTCTGAGCCATTTTCAGGCCGTTTTTTGGGCCATTTTCAGACCATTTCGGCCGGTTTTCAGACCATTTTCAGGCTGTTTTTCTGGGCTGTTTTTGGTCCTTTTGGGGGCCATTTTCCGGCTGTTTTCCGGCTGTTGTTCTGGGCTGTTATGAGGGCTTTTTCCAGTACTCCTCCTACAGAATTGACCTCACTGATTTGGTTTTTCTTGTCCTGACAGCTGGAAGGCTCCTTGGAACAGGAGAAGAAGATCCGTATGGACCTTGAGCGGG
Source organism: Thamnophis sirtalis (assembly GCF_051295495.1). Taxonomy (NCBI): domain Eukaryota; kingdom Metazoa; phylum Chordata; class Lepidosauria; order Squamata; family Natricidae; genus Thamnophis; species Thamnophis sirtalis. Next base: position 138,712,002 of record NW_028261384.1, on the reverse strand, counting down.
CCAAGAGGAAGTTGGAAGGGGACTTGAAGCTGGCCCAGGGAAAGCATCATGGATTTGGAGAACGACAAGCAACAACTTGACGAAAAGCTGAAAAAGTAGGTGTCGCACCCTTCTAATACCCAGTTTTGGAGGTGGAAGCTGCTGTCCATCTCTTGACCACTCTTGATCCAACCTGGTTCCCCTTCCTGATTCACAGGAAGGACTTTGAGTTGAGCGCCTTGAATGCTAGAATTGAAGATGAGCAATCCTTGGCCGCCCAGTTGCAGAAGAAACTCAAAGAGTTACAGGTACAACGTCCAAGTCTACGTTGAGAGGGTTTCTCTAAAAACAAAAATCTAGATCAAAACTAGAAAACAACATTTTTGGATAAGGTCCAGAACAGGGGTGTCAAACTCAATTTCACTGAGGGCCACATCAGGGCTCTGGTTGACCTTGTGGGGCTGGGTGGGCATGGCCAACTGGATGGGCATGGCCAGCTTGACAGCATTCACTGGGCATGGCTGACTAGGCGGGTGTGGCCAGCTTGACACCACTCACTGGGCATGGCCAGCTTGACACCACTCACTGGGCATGGCCGACTGGGTGGGCATGGCCAGCTTGACGCCACTCACTGGGCATGGCCGACTGGGTGGGCATGGCCAGCTTGACGCCACTCACTGAGCATGGCTGACTGGGTGGGCATGGCCAGCTTGATGCCACTCACTGGGCATGGCCGACTGGGTGGGCATGGCCAGCTTGATGCCACTCACTGGGCATGGATAACTGGATGGGCGCCACTCACTGGGCATGGCCAGCTTGACACCACTCACTGGGCATGACCGTCTGGGTGGGCATGGCCAGCTTGATGCCACTTTCCAAACTGTTAGCATTTTCTCTCCGCATTGGGTGGACCAGATCAGCCTTGTGGGCCAGATCCAACCACATTGTGGGCCAGATCTGGCCCACGGGCCTTGAGTTTGACACCCCAGGTCTAGAATGTCCAACACGGTGTCCACAAGTACCAAGGTTCTCACTGTTACAACTCTCTGTTTCCGCTAATCGATAGCCATAATAGCAAAAATGTCCTCATGGGCTGAAGTACTCAAGAACTTCTAATCTAGGTAGGTTCTACCTAGTGGTGGTATTCAGCCGGTTCAGACTGGTTCAGGCAAAATGGTAGTGCGACCTGCGGGTGGGCTCCATCCACCTGCCGCTGCTCTATGCCATCCTATTTAGTCACATGTTCTAAGCCGCGTACAGGTGTGCAAGCTGCATGCATGCTCACAGTTTCAGTGTGCGGCGAACCAGTGGTAAAATTAAACCCACCTCTGGTTCTACCTAAATTATTGGTTCTCCAGGACAATTTTGTTTTTGCATTTCCAATGTCTTTCTCTGGAAATCCTTAGGATCTTTGGTTTGAGTTTGGCCATCTGGAGATATCAGATTCATTTGGAGTCAAAATTAACTCAGGTTAAGTCTACTTTCTGAACCATTAAATGACATCCTTCTCCCTGACCCAGGCACGAATCGAGGAACTGGAGGAAGAACTAGAAGCGGAGCGCACGGCCCGCGCCAAGGTGGAGAAACAGCGGGCTGAACTCTCGCGAGAACTGGAGGAGATCAGCGAGCGTCTGGAGGAAGCCGGAGGGGCCACCTCGGTGCAGATCGAGATGAACAAGAAGCGGGAGGCCGAGTTCCAGAAGATGCGGCGCGACCTGGAAGAGTCCACGCTGCAGCACGAGGCCACGGCGGCCACCCTGCGCAAGAAGCACGCGGATTCCGTGGCCGAGCTGGGCGAGCAGATCGACAACCTGCAGCGGGTGAAGCAGAAGCTGGAGAAGGAGAAGAGCGAGCTGAAGCTAGAAGTGGACGACATGGCCTCCAACATGGAGCAGCTCGTGAAAGCCAAGGTCCGACATTGATGAAGAGGTGGTGGGCGGGGGCCCCCCAATGCAGCTGCCCCTTAGAAATGGGTGGAGGGAAATCCAGATTTGTGGACAAGGTTGGGTTTTGGAGATGGAGACACGGTCATAATGAATTTGGAAAGGAGGAAGAGCCCAAAAGACGAGGAGAATATGAATTGTCCCTACATCTGAACGGGATCTGCTCCACAATCTTTTGGTCCTCAACGATTTTGAGTTTTTACTCAACCTTCCTCCTATTTTCTTTTTCTTTGAACTTGTCATTCCATTGTACTTTTTAAAATATGCCATGGCATATCATGGTCCTATCTTCCATCATCCTCAACCAGCAGAGCCATGTTTGCGAGGATGATAGTAGTTCAATGTATGTCAAGACAAAATGACTTGTTTCTCCATCGGTCTGTCCATCCATCCATCCATCCATCCACCCACCCACCCATCCATCTATCCAATCTACCTATCATCTACCGATCTATCTATCTATCCATCCAACTACCCATCCATCCATCCAACCTATCATCTATCCATCCATCCATTCTACCTATCATCTACCGATCTATCTATCCATCCAACCACCCATCCATCCAACCTATCATCTATCTATCCATCCCTTCTTCCTTCCTTCCTTCTTCCTTCCTTTCTTCCATCCATCCATACAGCCACCCACCCAGCAACCCATCCTTCCACCCATCCATCCACCCAATCCAGCCATCCACCCAAAAACTCAATTCATCCATCCATTAATTCATCCATCCATCCTTCCATCCATCCATCCATCCAATCTACCTATCATCTATCTATCCATCCAACCACCCACCCATCCAACCTATCATCTATCCATCCATCCATCCATCCATCCATCCTTCCTTCCTTCCTTCCTTCCTTCCTTCCTTCCTTCCATACAGCCACCCACTCACCAACCCATCCTTCCTTTCATCCATCCACCCAATCCATCCATCCAAACACCCAATCCATCCATCCATCCATCCATCCATCCATCCAATCTACCTATCATCTATCTATCCATCCAACCACCCACCCATCCAACCTATCATCTATCCATCCATCCATCCTTCCTTCCTTCCTTCCTTCCTTCCTTCCTTCCATACAGCCACCCACTCACCAACCCATCCTTCCTTCCATCCATCCACCCAATCCATCCATCCATCCAAACACCCAATCCATCCATCCATCCATCCATCCATCCATCCATCCATCCAATCTACCTATCATCTATCTATCCATCCAACCACCCACCCATCCAACCTATCATCTATCTATCCATCCATCCATCCTTCCTTCCTTCCTTCCTTCCTTCCTTCCTTCCTTCCTTCCTTCCTTCCTTCCTTCCTTCCTTCCTTCCATACAGCCACCCACTCACCAACCCATCCTTCCTTCCATCCATCCATCCACCCAATCCATCCATCCATCCAAACACCCAATCCATCCATCCATCCATCCATCCATCTAATCTACCTATCATCCATCCATGTATCCATCTACCCATCTATCCACCCATCCATCCATCCCTTCTTCCTTCCTTCCTTCCATCCATCCACCCACCAGCCAACCCACCCACTGATTCTTCCATACTTCCATCCATCCACCCAATCCATCCACCCATCCATCCACATAACCCTTCCATCCATCCATCGACCCAATCCGTCCGTCCGTCCATCCATCCATCCATCCATCCATCCATCCATCCAATCCATGCACCATCCCCCCCTCCCTTATTTAAATCTATTTCTCTAGTTTTTTTTCACCCCGTCTTCTCCTTCTGGAAACCTAGGCCAATCTGGAGAAGATGTGTCGGACGTTTGAAGACCAAATGAATGAGCACCGGGCCAAGTCCGAAGAGTCTCAGCGCATGGTCCACGACCTCACTTCGCAGCGAGCCAAGCTCCAGACCGAGAATGGTAAGCAACGGGAGAACTCTACACGTTTATCCTTAAGAACTCCCGATCATTCTCTGGGTCTTCTTCTCCCAAAACTGTCCACGTTGACCAACAAATTATCTTTCTTGGAAGTACTAAGCCTGAGGAATAATCTGTCTGAATACAGATAATTCTCAATTTACAACCCGTTGTTCAACAACCATCAAAGTTCTGACAGTCCTTCCTGGTGGAGACCAACAACCTGGGTTTGAAGTTCTAATGGTCAACCCCTCCCCCTGTGGTCACATAGTCTCATGGACCTTCAACAACGATGGTCCATTTGCAGTCATTTTCACCATCTCATAATCTTATGACCATGTTTTATGACAATCTTCTCCTAAACTCGGTAATTCCCTTTCAAATTTTGGCAGAACCATCCTTTTACCAAACCATTGATTCACTTTGATGTTCACTTAATGCCCCGGATTCACTTAACAACCAGTCTTTCTCTTAACAATCACTGCAAAAGAAAATTAAAATAAAATCAAGTCAGTGATGTGACCTCCCTGTTTTGCGACCATTATGAGTTTCCACCATGATAGATGATAGATTACAGATGATCAGAGTTGGACGGGATCTTGTAGGTCATCTAGTCCAACACCCACCCACCCCCCGCCCAAGGAGGGGACCTTACACCATTTCTGACAGATGGTAGTCCAGTCTCTTCTTGAAAGCCTCCAGGGATGAAGCTCCCACAACTTCTGAAGGCAACTTCTGTTCCATGGATTGATTGTTCTCCATGTCAGAAAATTTATCCTTATTTCCAGGTTGAATCTCTCCTTGGTCAGTTTCCATCCATCATTCCTTGTCTTGGCCTTCAGGTGCCTTGGAAGATAGCTTGACCCCCCTCCTCTTTGGGGCAGCCCCTCAAATATTGGAAGACTGTCCTCATGTCTCCCCTGGTCCTTCTCTTCACTAGACTAGCCAGGCCCAGTTCCTGCAACTGTTCATTGTATGTTTGAGCCTCCAGTCCCCTCATCATCCTGGTTCCTCTTCTCTGCCCTCTTTCTAGAGTCTCAACCTCTTGTGTGGTGACCAATGATATGCAGGTTCCATTATGGTCCTAACATGAGGACTACCTGTAACCAATTGTCTACCGCTCCTGGGGAAACCTTCGATCTCCATTCTCCCTCGCCTATTTTTTTTAATTATTCCAGGCGAATTGTCCCGCCAGTTGGATGAAAAAGAAGCTTTGATCAGCCAGTTGACCCGAGGAAAGTTGACCTACACTCAACAGCTAGAAGATCTGAAGAGACAACTTGAGGAAGAAGCAAAGGCAGGAGACACGTGGAAGGCTGAGGGTCACCAGGGAGACACTGAGAGAGATGGAGCTAACTAGGCCACAAACGAGACACTGAGAATGCATCTCTGTTCTTCTCCACCTCTAGGCCAAGAATGCTTTGGCCCATGCGCTCCAGTCCGCACGCCACGACTGTGACCTTCTGAGGGAACAGTACGAAGAAGAAACGGAGGCCAAAGCTGAGCTCCAGCGTTCGCTTTCCAAGGCCAACTCGGAGGTGGCTCAGTGGAGGACCAAGTATGAAACTGATGCCATCCAGAGGACAGAAGAACTGGAGGAGGCCAAGTGAGTGGCTCCCTCATCTTCATCCATGTCCCCAGAGACATCCATCACCTGAGGGGTCTTCTTCTCATCCTGGTTTTCCTCCTAGTCCCTCTCCAACTTATTGCATCCCTCTACCGCCCCATCCAAGATGGCTTCCTTCCACTCCATCTCCTAGTCCCTCTCCAATTCATTGTGTCCCTCTACCACCCCATCCAAGATGGCTTCCCCCCACTCCATCTCCTAGTCCATCTCCAATTCATTGTGTCCCTCTACCACCCCATCCAAGATGGCTTCCTTCCACTCCATCCCGACTTCCTCCCACTCCACCTCCTAGTCCCTCTCCAACTTATTGCGTCCCTCTACTGCCCCATCCAAGATGGCTTCCTTCCACTCCACCTCTTAGTTCCTCTCCAATTCATTGTGTCCCTCTACCACCCCATCCAAGATGGCTTCCTTCCACTCCATCCCGACTTCCTCCCACTCCACCTCCTCATCCCTCTCCAACTCATTGTGTCCCTCTACCACCCCATCCAGGATGGCTTCCTTCCACTCCATCCCGACTTCCTCCCACTCCACCTCCTCGTCCCTCTCCAACTCATTGTGACCCTCTACCACCCCATCCAAGATGGCTTCCTTCAACTCCATCCCGACTTCCTCCCACTCCACCTCCTCATCCCTCTCCAACTCATTGTGTCCCTCTACCACCCCATCCAAGATGGCTTCCTTCCACTCCATCCCGACTTCCTCCCACTCCACATCCTAGTCCATTTCCAACTCATTGTGTCCCTCTACCACCCCATCCAAGATGGCTTCCTTCCACTCCATCCCGACTTCCTCCCACTCCACCTCCTCGTCCCTCTCCAACTCATTGTATCCCTCCACCACCCCATCCAAGATGGCTTCCTTCCACTCCATCCCGACTTCCTCCCACTCCACCTCCTCATCCCTCTCCAACTCATTGTGTTCCTCTACCACCCCATCCAAGATGGCTTCCTTCAACTCCATCCCGACTTCCTCCCACTCCACCTCCTCATCCCTCTCCAACTCATTGTGTCCCTCTACCACCCCATCCAAGATGGCTTCCTTCCACTCCATCCCGACTTCCTCCCACTCCACGTCCTAGTCCATCTCCAACTCATTGTGTCCCTCTACCCACATCCAAGATGGCTACCTTCCACTCCATCCCAACTTCCTCCCACTCCACCTCCTCGTCCCTCTCCAACTCATTGTGTCCCTCTACCACCCCATCCAAGATGGCTTCCTTTCACTCCATCCCGACTTCCTTCCACTCCACCTCCTCATCCCTCTCCAACTCATTGTGTCCCTCTACCACCCCATCCAAGATGGCTTCCTTCAACTCCATCCCGACTTCCTCCCACTCCACCTCCTCATCCCTCTCCAACTCATTGTGTCCCTCTACCACCCCATCCAGGATGGCTTCCTTCCACTCCATCCCGACTTCCTCCCACTCCACCTCCTCGTCCCTCTCCAACTCATTGTGACCCTCTACCACCCCATCCAAGATGGCTTCCTTCAACTCCATCCCGACTTCCTCCCACTCCACCTCCTCATCCCTCTCCAACTCATTGTGTCCCTCTACCACCCCATCCAAGATGGCTTCCTTCCACTCCATCCCGACTTCCTCCCACTCCACATCCTAGTCCATTTCCAACTCATTGTGTCCCTCTACCACCCCATCCAAGATGGCTTCCTTCCACTCCATCCCGACTTCCTCCCACTCCACCTCCTCGTCCCTCTCCAACTCATTGTATCCCTCCACCACCCCATCCAAGATGGCTTCCTTCCACTCCATCCCGACTTCCTCCCACTCCACCTCCTCGTCCCTCTCCAACTCATTGTGACCCTCTACCACCCCATCCAAGATGGCTTCCTTCAACTCCATCCCGACTTCCTCCCACTCCACCTCCTCATCCCTCTCCAACTCATTGTGTCCCTCTACCACCCCATCCAAGATGGCTTCCTTCCACTCCATCCCGACTTCCTCCCACTCCACGTCCTAGTCCATCTCCAACTCATTGTGTCCCTCTACCCACATCCAAGATGGCTACCTTCCACTCCATCCCAACTTCCTCCCACTCCACCTCCTCGTCCCTCTCCAACTCATTGTGTCCCTCTACCACCCCATCCAAGATGGCTTCCTTTCACTCCATCCCGACTTCCTTCCACTCCACCTCCTCATCCCTCTCCAACTCATTGTGTCCCTCTACCACCCCATCCAAGATGGCTTCCTTCCACTCCACCTCTTAGTCCCTCTCCAACTTATTGCGTCCCTCTACTGCCCCATCCAAGATGGCTTTCTTCCACTCCACCTCTCCAACTCATTGTGTCCTTCTACCACCCCATCCAAGATGGCTACCTTCCACCCCATCTTCTTCACTTTCCCTTTCCCTTTTCCCTCAGAAACTGGTTAGCTTTGAGTTGTCCCATAAATACCCAAACGGTGGTCCTACCTCCCAGTTTAGCTTGGGTGTCCCATGACAGATGACCTCTTCGTGGCTTTGGGGTGGGGCCGATTCATCAGGACATCTCCTTGCCTACCAGGAAGAAGCTGGCTCAGCGGCTTCAGGATGCCGAAGAAGCGGTGGAGGCGGTGAACGCCAAGTGTTCCTCGCTGGAGAAGACCAAACACCGCCTGCAGAACGAGATTGAAGATCTGATGGTGGACGTGGAGCGCTCGAACGCGGCTGCCGCTGCCCTGGACAAGAAGCAAAGGAACTTCGACAAAGTATGTTGGGGAACATGGGAGAAAAAGAGCAGAGCATTATGGGCGGAGGAAATTCTTACACCATCCCCTATTGTGACCTTCTGAATAGCACACTCAGTGAGGAAACCAGAGTCACTTTCTCCTTTTCCTCCTCCTCCTGCTCCTCCTCCTCTTCCTCCTTTCTCCTTTTCCTCATTCTTCTGATTCTTCTCCTCCTCCTCTTCTTCCTCCTCCTCCTTTTCTTCTCCTCTTTCTCCTTCTCCTCCTTCTTCTGATTTTCCTCCTCTTCTTCCTCTTCCTCCTTCTTTTCTTCTCCTCTTCCTCCTTTCTCCTTTTCCTCATTCTTCTGATTCTCCTCCTCCTCCTCTTCTTCTTCCTCCTCCTCCTTTTCTTCTCCTCTTTCTCCTTCTCCTCCTTCTGATTTTTCTCCTCTTCTTCCTCTTCCTCCTTCTTTTCTTCTCCTCTTCCTCCTTTCTCCTTTTCCTCATTCTTTTGATTCTCCTCCTCCTCCTCTTCTTCCTCCTCCTCCTTTTCTTCTCCTCTTTCTCCTTCTCCTCCTTCTTCTGATTTTCCTCCTCTTCTTCTTCCTCTTCCTCCTTCTTTTCTTCTCTTCCTCCTTTCACCTTTTCCTCATTCTTCTGATTCTCCTCCTCCTCTTCCTCTTCTTCCTCTTCCTCCTCCTTTCCTTCTCCTCTTCTTTCTCCTTTTCCTCATTCTTCTGATTTTCCTTCTCCTCCTCCTCTTCTTGTCTTCCTCCTCTTCCTTCTTCCTCCTCCACTTCCTCCTTCTGCTCCTCTTCTCTTTCTTCTCATTTCTCATTTTCTTCTCCTCCTTCTTCTATCCTTCTCCTCTTCTTCCTCCTTTTCCTCATTCTTTTGATTCTTCTCTTCCTCCTGCTCCTCTTTCTCATTTTCCTCCTTCTGCTCCTGCTCCTCCTCTTTGTTTCTCCATTTTTCGGATTCTCCCCCTCCTCCTCCTTCCTCCTCATCTTCTTTGTCTTCTTCTTGTCTTTCTCTTCCTTCCCCTTCACCTCCTCTTCATTCTTCTACTCTCCTTCTCCTCCTTCTCTTCTTCCTCCTTCTTCTCCTTCTTTCGATTCTTCTCCTCTCCTGCTCCTCTTTCTCGTTTTCCTTCTCCTCTTTTTTCTCCTCCGCCTCCTCTTCTGCCTCCTCCTCCTCTTTTCCTCTTTCTCTTCCTTTTCTCCTTTTCATTCTTCTACTCTCATTCTTCTTCCTCCTCCTCCTTCTTCTGGTTCTTCTCATCTCTCCTCCTCTTCTTTCTCCTTCTAATTCTTTTGATTCCCCTCCTCCTCTTTCTTTTTCTCCTCTTCCTCCTCTCCTCCTCCTCCTCTTCCTCCTTTCTCCTCTTCCCCATTCTTCTGATTCTCCTCCTCCTCCTGCTCCCTCCACCCCAGATCTTGTCGGAGTGGAAGCAAAAGTTTGAGGAGTCCCAAACTGAGCTGGAAGCATCTCAAAAAGAGTCCAGGTCCCTCAGCACGGAGCTCTTCAAGCTGAAGAACGCCTACGAGGAATCTCTGGAACATCTGGAGACCATCAAGAGGGAGAACAAGAACTTGCAAGGTGGGTCTATCATCCACGTTCAGAGCCTCCTTATTTCTAGGTCCTTCTTCCTCTGGACGACCCAACTTTTTCTTCTCTTCTCGTACAGAGGAGATTTCTGATCTCACCGAGCAACTGGGAAGCACCGGCAAGGCCATTCATGAGCTTGAGAAGGCGCGGAAGGGGCTGGAGGCCGAGAAGATGGAGCTGCAGGCGGCTCTTGAGGAAGCTGAGGTGAGAAGTCCTCTGGGCTGTGGAAAACCAGCACCCTCAACTCAAGTTCTCCGCCATTTTGTTTTCAGTTGAGTTCTTCCCCGGGCTTCAGAATGTGGGTAAAGAACTCAAAATGGCGGCCAAAACTAGATTTCCTAGACTCCATTTCTTCTCATCTTCAAAAATAGGAGGAGGGTTGGACTAGAAGACCTCTAAAGTTCCCTTCCAGCTCTATTCTGATTGATCGATAATCTAGAAGCTTAACAGGGATGAAACAATTGTGTTTATGGTTTTAAAGAAATTTACCACACCATAGCTAGCGCCACCGATAGGGACCGAGTTCCATTCATAGCATACTGGCAGTCCTCGACTTATGGCTAAAATTGAGCCCCCAATTTCTGTTGCTAAGCGAGCCCGTTGTTAAGTCAGTTTTTCGCCCCACTTGACGACCTCCCTCGCCGTGGTTTTTAAGTGGAATCCCTGCAAGTTGTTAAGCGAGTCACACCATTCTTGAGTTAATCCGGCTTCCCCATTGACTTTGGATGGTTGGAAGGTCGCTAAAGGAGGAGCATTTTGACCACGTAGAACGTGGGGATGCTGTAACGGTTGAAGGTGTGAACGGTCACTAAAAGAACTGTTGTAAGTGGAGGACCACTTGCATTTTTGTTTCTTCATTGGAAATAGGGGTAGCAATATTTGTGGGCACTGGAAACTTGGCAGGTGCAGACAAAATGGCCGCTATGATAGAAGTGCCTTCTCACAAAATGGCGGCCATGCTAATCTATAACATACAGAGCTTTCTGGAGGCCACATCTTCGTATCCGGAGTTCCTGTTGGTATCACAGTCACCATGTTGGCTACCCAGGATCTAAGGATTGTCTCTCCCATCTTCTTCTCTCTCTCTCCGTCCAACGTTTCCCCCAGGCGTCCCTGGAACACGAGGAAGGCAAGATCCTCCGAGCTCAGCTGGAGTTCAACCAGATCAAGGCCGAAATGGAGCGCAAGTTGGCCGAGAAGGACGAGGAGATGGATCAGGCCAAGCGGAATCACCTCCGGACGGTGGACTCGCTCCAAGCTTCTCTGGACGCCGAGACCCGCAGCCGCAACGAGGCCTTGAGGATCAAGAAGAAGATGGAGGGCGACCTCAACGAGATGGAGATCCAGCTCAGCCATGCCAACCGCATCGCCACCGAAGCCCAGAAGCAAGTGAAATCTTTACAAGGCTACCTGAAGGTACGGCCTGGGGGTTGGTCTTGAGAAGGACCTCCCTTCCTCTCTTTTCTTCCTCAATTCTTTCCTTCCTCTCCTTCCTTCCTCAATTCTTTCCTTCCTCTCTTTCCTTCCTTCCTCTCCTTCCCTCCTCTCTTTCCTTCCCTCACTTCTTCCCTTCCTTCCTCTCCTTCCCTCCTCTCTTTCCTTGTGTCACTTCCTTCCTTCCTCTTTCCTTCCCTCACTTCTTTCCTTCCTTCCTCTCCTTCCCTCCCTCACTTCCCTTCCTTCCTCTCCTTCCTCCTCTCTTTCCTTCCGTCACTTACTTCCTTCCTTCCTTCCTTCCTTCCTTCCTCTTTTCTTCCCTCACTTCTTTCCTTCCTTCCTCTCCTTCCCTCCCTCACTTCCCTTCCTTCCTCTCCTTCTCTCCCTCCCTCACTTCCCTTCCTTCCTCTCCTTCTCTCCTCTCTTTCCTTCCGTCACTTCCTTCCTTCCTTCCTTCCTTCCTTCCTTCCTTCCTTCCTTCCTTCCTCTTTTCTTCCCTCACTTCTTTCCTTCCTTCCTCTCCTTCCCTCCCTCACTTCCCTTCCTTCCTCTCCTTCTCTCCTCTCTTTCCTTCCATCATTTCCTTCCTTCTTCTCTTTCCTTCCCTCACTTCTTCCCTTCCTTCCTCTCCTTCCCTCCCTCACTTCCCTTCCTTCCTCTCCTTCCTTCCTCTCTTTCCTTCCCTCACTACTTTTCTTCCTTTCTCTCCTTCCCTCCCTCACTTCCCTTCCTTCCTCTCCTTCTCTCCTCTCTTTCCTTCCGTCATTTCCTTCCTTCTTCTCTTTCCTTCCCTCACTTCTTCCCTTCCTTCCTCTCCTTCCCTCCCTCACTTCCCTTCCTTCCTCTCTTTCTCTCCACTCTTTCCTTCCGTCACTTCCTTCCTTCCTCTCCTTCCCTCCCTCACTTCCCTTCCTTCCTCTCCTTCCTTCCTCTCTTTCCTTCCCTCACAACTTTTCTTCCTTTCTCTCCTTCCCTCCCTCACTTCCCTTCCTTCCCCTCTTTCCCTCCCTCACTTCTTTCCTTCCTTCCTTCCATCCATTCCATCTGTCTCCAGTTGAGCTTTCCCCTTGCTCATTCCACCTGTCCTTCTCCCCTTTCTAGGATACTCACATCCAGCTGGACGACGCGGTCCGAGCCAACGAGGACCTGAAGGAAAACATCGCCATTGTGGAGCGGAGGAACAACCTGCTCCAGGCTGAGCTGGAGGAGCTGCGGGCTGTGGTGGAGCAGACGGAGCGGGCCCGGAAACTGGCGGAGCAGGAACTCATTGACACCAGTGAAAGAGTCCAGCTCCTTCACACCCAGGTAAGGGGAGAAGCCGCCATTCTCCAAGGTCCTCAGGGGCTGTGAGCAGCCAAGGGGCATGCGGGGGTCCTGCTCCCCGGACCCTCTTTCCACTCGCTCGCGATCCAGAAATGAAAGACTCTCTTGATCTCTTCTCTTCTCTCCCTTTTCTTCTCTTAACTCCTTCCTTTCTTTTTTCTCTTCTCTCCCTTTTCTTCTCTTAACTCCTTCCTTTCTTTTTTTCTCTTCTCTCCCTTTTCCTAATTCCTTCCTTTCCTTTTTTCTCTTCTCTTCTCTCCCTTTTCCTAATTCCTTCCTTTCTTTTTTCCATTCTCTCCTCTCCGTTTTCCTAACTCCTTCTTTTCTTTTTTCCTCTTCTCTTCTCTCCTCTCCCTTTTCTTCTCTTAACTCCTTCCTTTCTTTTTTCTCTTCTCTCCCTTTTCCTAACTCCTTCCTTTCCTTTTTTCTCTTCTCTCCCTTTTCCTTCCTTTCTTTTTTCTCTTGTCTTCTCTCCCTTTTCTTCTCTTAACTCCTTCCTTTCTTTTTTCTCTTCTCTTCTCTTCTCTCCTTCCTTTCTTTTTTCCTCTTCTCTTCTCTCCTCTCCCTTTTCTTCTCTTAACTCCTTCCTTTCTTTTTTCTCTTCTCTCCCTTTTCCTAACTCCTTCCTTTCTTTTTTCTCTTCTCTCCCTTTTCCTAACTCCTTTCTTTCTTTTCTCTTCTCTTTTCTCCTCTCCTCTCCTCCACCCTTTCCCTCCCCTCCCATCGTCTCCCTTTTCTTCTCTTAACCTCTACCTTTCTTTTTCTCTTTTCTTCTCTCCTCTCCCTTTTCTTCTCTTAACTTCTTTCTTTTTCTATCCTCTCCCTTTTCTTCTCCTTCTTTTCTTTTTCTCTCTTCTCTTCTCTCCCTTTTCTTCTCTTAACTCCTTCCTTTCTTTTTCTCTCTTCTGTCCCTTTTCCTAACTCCTTTCTTTCTTTTTTTCTCCTCTCCTCCTTTCCCTCCCCTTCCATTGTCTCATCTCCCTTTTCTTCTCTCTTTTTCTCTCCTCTCCATTTTCTTCTCTTAACTTCTTCCTTTCTTTTTCTCTCTTCTTTTCTGTTCTCCTCTCTTCCACTCCCTTCCCCTTCCCTCATCTCCTCTCCATTTTAACTTCTTCCTTTCTCCTCTCCCCTCTCTTACCTTCTCTTAACTTCTTCTTTTATGTTTCTCTCTTCTGTTCTTTTCTATTCTCTCCTCTCCCCTCCTCTCCTACCCATATCTCTACCTGTACCTCTCCTTCTTTCCCTTGTTTCCTTCCTTCTTCCTTTCTCCCCTCTTTCCTTCTCTTTTTATTTCCCTCCTCCCCTCCCCTCCCCTCCCCCTCTCTTCTCCTCTCCTTCCTTTCTTCTTTTCTTCCTTCTTAATTTCTTTCTCTTCTCTCTACTTTCTTTTGTTTCCTTCCTTCTCTCCTTCCTCCTTCCTTTCCTTCTCTCTTTCCTTCTTCCTCTCCTCTCCTACTCTCTACTCCTCTCCTCTCTTTTCTTCCTTCTTTCTTTCCTTCCTTCTCCTTCCTTATTTCTTTCTCTACTTCTCTCTTTCTTTCCTTCCTTTTACCTCTCCATAGAATACCAGCCTCATCAACCAGAAGAAGAAGATGGAGTCAGACCTCTCCCAGCTGCAGACAGAGGTGGAAGACGCCATTCAGGAATGCAGAAATGCTGAAGAGAAGGCAAAGAAAGCCATCACAGACGTGAGTGACATTTGTTTTAGCACACCTACATTTACAAGAAAGCAGTAATTCAAATGAGGGGCTATTTAGAAAGCATTGGACACTATCTAATAAAATGAAATTCAATGGTGAAGAGAGTAAGGTTCTACATTTAGGCAAGAAAAACGAAATGCACAGGTACAGTATAGGTGGTACCTTGCTCAATAGTAGTAACTGGGAGAGGGATCTTGGAGTCCTAGTGGAGAACCATTTAACTATGAGCCAGCCGTGTGCAGCAGCTGCCAAAAAAGCCAACACAGTTCTAGGCTGCATCAACAGAGGGAGAGACTCAAGATCCCGTGAAGGGTTAATACCACTTTACAAGGCCTTGGTAAGGCCACACTTGGAATACGGCATTCAGTTTTGGTCGCCACGATGTAGAAAAGATGTGGAGACTCTAGAAAGAGTGCAGAGAAGAGCAACAAAGAGCATTAGGGGACTGGAGGCTAAAACATAGGAAGAACGGTTGCGGGAACTGGGTATGTCTAGTTTAATGAAAAGAAGGACTAGGGGAGACATGATAGGAGTCTTCCAATATCTCAGGGGTTGCCCCAAGGAAGAGGGAGTCAAACTATTCTCCAAGGCAACTGAGGGCAGAACAAGAAGCAATGGGTGGAAACTAATCAAGGAGAGAAGCAACTTAGAACTGAGGAGGAATTTCCTGACAGTGAGAACAATTAATCAGTGGAACAGAAGTTTCCTCCAGAAGTTGTGAATGCCCCAACACTGGAAGTCTTTAAGAAGATGTTGGGTATCCATTTGTCTGGAACGGTATAGGGTTTCCTGCCTAGGCAGGGGGTTGGACTAGAAGACCTCCAAGGTCCCGTCCAACTCTGCTATTGTATTGTATTGTATATGTGGAGACTCTAGAAAGAGTGCAGAGAAGAGCAACAAAGAGCATTAGGAGACTGGAGATTAAAACATAGGAAGAACGGTTGCAGGAACTGGGTAGGTCTAGTTTAATGAGACCTCCAAGATCCCTTTCAACTCTGCTCTTGTATTGTATTGTATTGTATTGTTTCTGGGTTGCAACTATCCAAGGGACCAGCAGATGGCAGCCAAGGGAGTTTTCCCCCCATGTCTCTTTATTGCCATCTTCTGGTCACTTCAATGCTTGCCGACATAACCTGGCATCAGATAACAGAGTGGTTAATTTGGAACAGATGCCTTCATTGCGCACAGGGATTATTTATTACTAAATTAATGTCATGCTATCTTTGACGGCTATTATTAATTCCGAAAGGATTGTAGGTCCCGTTCTGAGATCAACTCACAAGGCAGCCTTTCTTTAATGTCCAAGAATAGTTGATGAGTTACTAACTGATAACTCGGCGTTGCCCGGGTATTTATTTATAGGGGGAAATGTCCAGACCAGGGGTGCGTTCTGGCAATCCCTACTGCCAGTTTGCTCGTGGGTACGCCATGCATGTGCCCGCTTGATTGCGTGCTGCGCACGCATGCGCAGTGCAATAAAAATCGCTCTGCGCATGCTCAGAAGCAAAAAACGAAATGCGCCTATGGCGCCATCCAGGGATATGGCAGCCTTGGGTCACTGCTGCTTCCAGTGACCTAGGCCGCCAAACCACTACCAGTCCGGTTGTACCGGTCCGAACCGGTAGGAATCCACCCCTGTTCCACACCAAACATAATTTCTAATGTTGGATTTTCCTCCTTACCAGAGGGAGCCTCCTTGTGGGGGTACTGTGAAGCCGTCACCATTGCGCTGTACAGTAGAAGTCATTTTACGGCAGTACGGTAGAATCCATTTTAAGGCTGTACTGCGCTGTACAGTAGAAGCCATTTTTCACTTTCTAAGGCGCAACAGGCTGTACTGTGCTGTACAGTAGAAGCCATTTTTCACTTTCTAAGGTGCAACAGCCTGTACTGCGCTGTACAGTAGAAGTCATTTTACGGCAGTATGGTAGAAGCCATTTTAAGGCGCAACAGGCTGTACTGTGCTGAACAGTAGAATCCATTTTACGGCAGTACAATAGAATCCATTTTAAGGCATAACAGGCTATATCTTAACAGAACACACACCCCGAGGGGATTCAGCTGTCCCATACATACCCAACAGCCCACCTCTCTTCCTTACGCCCATAAAGCTAGTTCAGAAGACCCCATGAGGAAGGATGAGAACAAAAGTGATGTGTGAAAGAGAAAGCAAGGCTGACCACGGGGTCTCTATGGGGCAGGATCTCCCCTCTTCTCCACAGCAACCCTGTGAAGCCAAAATAGCTCCTCCTTCTCCTGTTTTTAAAGAAGGAGATCCAAAGTCCATGAAGTGAGGCACACCAACAGGTTCTCCTTTGCTTGGGTCCACCATCCCACTGGTGGACAGAAGCATTCCTGGGTCAAAAGAGGATCCCCAACTGTAATCTTTACACGAATATGGGGTCTAGGACCAATTCTTGGAAGGAGTAAACATGTGGGAGGTCGTCCCCCCCCCCAATTTAAGGTCATCTCCTTCTGTCTGGTGGGCATGTTTCTCCATTGTCCTCTTGAACGTGGCAGGCGGCCATGATGGCGGAGGAGCTGAAGAAGGAGCAGGACACCAGCGCCCACCTAGAGAGGATGAAGAAGAACATGGAGCAGACCATCAAGGACCTCCAGATGCGCCTGGACGAGGCGGAGCAGCTGGCCCTCAAGGGCGGCAAGAAGCAGCTTCAGAAACTGGAGGCCCGAGTGCGGGAGCTGGAGAACGAGCTGGAAGGGGAGCAGAAACGCAACGTGGAGAACGTCAAAGGGATGCGGAAGTGTGAGAGACGCATCAAGGAGCTCACCTACCAGGTGAGGAGAGGCGCAGGTTAACCTGGCCAGGACAACAACCCTGGTTCTGAAGGTTTTTGTGCGGATGGGTGGATCAACCCCGGTGACTTCAACAAAGCTTTTGAGGCACCTCTCTAAAATGGGCGGGATGAAGAATTTGGAGTTGGTTGGATGGATTGAATCCCATCCCCCCCCCGAATCTTATAAAAATGTAACATTTTGTCCATCCAAAACAAATTCCATGAGGCAAAAAAAGCTCTAGAATTGTGTTTCTCAACCTTGGATACTTTAAGACAGGTGGACTTCAACTTCCAGAATTCCAGAATATTCTAGAATAGTATTTCCTCAACTTTGGGTTCTTTAAGGCGGATGGACTTCAACTCCCAGAATTCCAGAATAATCTAGAATAATGTTTCCTCAACCTTGGGTTCTTTAAAGTGGGTGCACTTCAACTCCAGAATTCCAGAATATTCTAGAATAGTGTTTCCTCAACTTTGGGTTCTTTAAGGCGGGTGGACTTCAACTCCCAGAATTCCAAAATAATCTAGAATAATGTTTCCTCAACCTTGGTTCTTTAAAGTGGGTGCACTTCAACTCCAGAATTCCAGAATATTCTAGAATAGTGTTTCCTCAACCTTGGGTTCTTAAGGCAGGTGGACTTCAACTCCCAGAATTCCAGAATATTCTAGAGTAGTGTTTCCTCAACCTTGGGTTCTTTAAGGGGGGGTGTACTTCAGTTCCCAGAATTCCAGAATATTCTAGAATAGTGTTTCCTCAACCTTGGGTTCTTTAAGATGGGTGGACTTCAAATACCAGAATTTCCGAATATTCTAGAATAGTGTTTCCTTAACCTTGGGTTCTTAAAAGTGGGTTCACTTCAACTCCCAGAATTCCAGAATATTCTAGATTAGTGTTTCCTCAACCTTGGGTTCTTTAAAGTGGGTGCACTTCAACTCCCAGAATTCTAGAATATTCTAGAATAGTGTTTCCTCAACCTTGGGTTCTTTAAATTGGGTGCACTTCAACTCCAGAATTCCAGAATAATCTAGAATAGTGTTTCCACAACTTTGGGTTCTTTAAGGCGGATGGACTTCAACTCCCAGAATTCCAGAATAATCTAGAATAGTGTTTCCTCAACCTTGGGTTCTTTAAAGTGGGTGCACTTCAACTCCAGAATTCCAGAATATTCTAGAATAGTGTTTCCACAACTTTGAGTTCTTTAAGACAGGTGGACTTCAGTTCCCAGAATTCCCAGTCAGCTGAGCTGGCTGGGAAATTCTGGGAGTTGAAGTCCACCCGCCTAAGTACCCAAGATTGAGGAAACACTAGATTCAGAACACAACAAGATTTCCGTATGTAAGCTAGAATGTAACCATGGTTTAGAGAAGGATTTCCTTTAAAAAGACCCACCCCCCTCCAATTTCACAAATGCTTCCAATCAATTAAGAGCTGGTGATCCGTCCCAGGGTGAGACCTTATTTAAACTTGGTGATATAAACTCACTTTTTGCTGCCGGTCAAACAAACCCTGATCTCTTCATCTCGGTCTCTTCCTAGACGGAGGAGGATCGCAAGAACCTGATGCGTCTCCAAGACCTTGTTGACAAGCTCCAGTTGAAAGTGAAGGCTTACAAGAGGCAGGCAGAGGAGGCGGTAAGTAGCGGTCCATCTTTCCGTCCTTGTTGGGACCATCCTGGTTTATCACTCATCCTGGTTTATTGAGCCCACCTCAGGACGCCGAGCTGAAGAACTTGGCCCTCCTTTCCCATCTCTGTAACTTCGATGGTCACCTCAATTGTGGTTGACCTATCTGGACCCTCATCCAAACCTTCTCTCTCAACCCCTCAACATTAGCACAATTAGTCCTTGACTTACAACCCCTCACACGGTTGTTAAGTGAATCTAGCTTTTTTCATGGATTTTTCTTGTCGGAAAGATTTGGGGGAAGGTCATAAAGGATGATCACATCTGCAAATTCCTGCCAAGTACCCCCCCAAAATTTAATTTTTTTAATTTCAATTGAACAAAAACCCATCTTGTAGAAAGCGTGTTGATTGGTTACCGATAACTTTCGTGCATTTCTTCCACAGTCATTACTTACAGTTCATATTAGATTGTACACTTTAAATCAAAAATCTTTGTATATCTTACTATCAAGGTATCACAATTCTCATTGGACTGCAATTATTTGAACGTGTTTTTATCTCAAATCATTCATACTTAAAGACATAACCACATAGTGGCATTCATTAGCTATGGCTTGAAAACGTGCCTAAATAGAGCCGGTTTGGTCTGGTTTGAGAGAACTGGTTGTTAAATTGCTGGCTGGCCCCGCCCCTTCCAGGAGTCCCCACCCGCCCCATTTTGGCTCCCAGGTAAGTGCAGGGAGGCCTACCAGGCCCAAAATGGGGCGCTGGGGAGGGGGGTTGCGGCGCATCCCCTCCGCGCCCCATTTATTTTTGCTCCCAGGGGGTGAAGGAGGCCTTTGCTCCCTATTACACCCCCTGGCCACACCCACCATGGCCACGCCCACCCAGACGGTCATTAGGGCAGAGAACTGGTTGTTAAATTATTTGAATCCCACCACTGGGGGGGTGGGGGCCAGCCGCGATTTCCACTAACGGTTTGGGCAAAGCGGTCCAATCCGGTTGAATACCACCTCTGATCCCTTGTCGGTTTTCCCCCAGGAGGAGCAAGCCAACAGCAACTTGGGCAAATTCCGGAAGGTTCAGCACGAGTTGGATGAAGCCGAGGAGAGGGCGGACATTGCAGAGTCCCAGGTCAACAAGTTGAGGGCCAAAAGCCGTGACATTGGGGTGAAGGTGAGGACCTACTCTTAAGCCTAATCTTAACCCTAATTCTATCGCTACCCCTGTTCTTCACTCTACCCTTAACTGTAATCCTAATCCTAGCCCTAACCCTACCCTTAACCCTACCCATACCCCTAATCCTACTCGTACTCCTACCCCTACCCCTAACTTTACCTCTACTTTAACCCTACTCCTACCTCTAACCCTACTCCTAACCCTACCCCTAAACTTAACCCTACTTTTATTCCTACCCCTACCTATAACCTTAACCCTACCCCTAACATTAACCCTACTTTTACACCTACTCCCACCCCTCACTCTACCCTTACCCCTACCTTATCCCTACTCCGACCCCTAACCTTAACGCTACAGCTAACCCTAACACTAACCTTAACCTTATTCTAATTCTACCCCTACCCCAACCCCCACCTTAACCCTACTCCTACCTCTAACCATAACCCTACCCCTAACCTTAAGCCTACTTTTACACCTACTCCCACCCCTAATTCTACCCTTACCCCCACCTTATCCCTACTCCTACTCCTACCCTTAACCTTAACCCTACAGCTACCCCTAACCCTAACCTTAACCCTATTCTAATTCTACCCCTACCCCAACCCCCACCTTAACCCTACTCCTACCTCTAACCTTAAGCCTACCCCAACCTTAAGCCTACTTTTACTCCTACTCCTACCCCTAACTCTACCCCACCTTACCCCTACCCCTAACCTTAACCCTGTTCTTACTCCTACCCGTATCTATACCCCTACCCATAACCCTACCCATTCCGCTAACCTTATCCCTATCCCTACCCCTAACTTTAATGCTAACCCTTCTCCTACCCCTACCCCAACTTTAACCTTACCCCTAACCCTTTCCATATTCCTACCCATAATCCTTCCTTTCTCACTTTTGCTCCTTTCTTCCCCAGCCGAAAGGTTTGTACGAGGAGTAACTCCTTCGAAGACCGGATGGCCCGCTCTCCGAGACCCCCACCCCTCACGCACCCACCCCCAGACCTAAAAGTCTCTGGGGAAACCTGTCCCCATTCTCCCATGCTCTGTATATCAGCATTGCTCCCTTCTCCAAGGTAGAATAAAAATGATGAAACAAACCTTTGGTTGTTTATTTAATTGCGTGACGGGGGAAAAAAATCAGGTTCTACATTTAGGCAACAAAAACGAAATGCACAGGTAGAGTATACGTGGTACCTTCCTCAATAGTAGTAACTGGGAGAGGGATCTTGGAGTCCTAGTGGGCAACCATTTAAATAGGAGCCAGCCGTGTGCAGCAGCTGCCAAAAAAGCCAACACAGTTCTAGGCTGCATCAACAGAGGGATGGAATCAAGATCACGTGAAGGGTTAGTACCACTTTACAAGGCCTTGGTAAGGCCACACTTGGAATACGGCATCCAGTTTTGGTCGCCACGATGTAGAAAAGATGTGGAGACTCTGGAAAGAGTGCAGAGAAGAGCAACCTAGAGGATTAGGGGACTGGAGGCTAAAACATAATGAAGAACCGTTGCAGGAACTGGATATGTCTAGTTTGATGAAAAGAAGGACTAGGGGAGACATGATAGCAGTCTTCCAATATCTCAGGGGTTGCCACAAAGAAGAAGGACTCAAACTGTTCTCCAAGGCACCTGAGAGTAGAACAAGAATCAATGGGTGGAAACTAATCAAGGAGAGAAGCAACTTAGAACTAAGGAGAAACTTCCTGGCAGTGAGAACAATGAATCAGTGGATCAGAAGTTGCCTCCAGAAGTTGTGAAGGCCCCAACACTGGAAGTCTTTAAGAAGATGTTGGGTAGCCATTTGTCTGGAACGGTATAGGGTTTCCTGCCTAGGCAGGGGGTTGGACTAGAAGACCTCCACAGTCCCTTCCAACTCTGCTATTGTATTATTGTATTGTATTGAAACTTGCAAACTTTTTGGAAGGCTTTAAACCCACATTTCTCAACCCTGGGGCACCTTTATGAGGTGTAGACTTCAACTCTCAGAATTCCCCAGCAGCTATTCTGTCCCTGAACAAGAAAACTCCTAGTCCCGACAAAAAACCCTTTTATTAATTGCCTGCAATTTCTGCTCATTCGCATCCAACAAAGTCTTTCAAGGGAGGATTTACGGTCACCGACCTCATCTGGCTTGGAGAACTGCCAGGCCGAGATCTGCAAAACTGAGCAAGGAGTCTCAGAGAGTCCTGAACCAATGAAGGGAACTAATGGCCTCCTGCAAACTCCACTCCCCTGTCGCTCCTCTTTTATTTCCTCCGGGAGGGGCCATTCATCGTCCACCTGTGGCCTTCCTCCCAAGCCGACCCCCGTTCTTTAGCTGCTCCCTTCGTCTGGCTGCGCATGCACCAGAGGTGGGTTCCTCCTGGTTCGGCCCCCTTCGGCCGAGTAGGTAGTAACCTGCCCTGCCACGTCCCTGAAGCGGTTCTATCGGCAGGGCCGCCATCTTGATTTTCGGTTCTGGCATGTGCAGAGCAATCGTCATTGCAAAAATGAAAATCCCCCCCCCTTTTTCTAACGTTGTGCGCATGTGAAGTCCTTTTTAGGGGCCAATGTGCACGCGGGCAAATTTTGGGTGTGCAGAACCGGCAGTAATGCTGGCAGGAACTCACCCCTGGTATGCGCACACTGGGAACAGGCTCCAGCTGTTCTTCTGCCTCACTGATGTCGGAATCCGAAGGCAGTTGGTAACTGGCATACGGTCCTGGCCCCATCTCTACCTCCGACACAGAGCCCTCATCCGAGCCTCCCCCAGACTGGGAACAGGCTCCAGCTGTTCTTCTGCCTCACTGATGTCCGACTCCGAAGGCAGCTGATAACTGGCATACGGTCCTGGCCCCATCTCTACCTCCGACACAGAGCCCTCATCCGAGCCTCCCCCAGACTCATGCACACACTGGGAACAGGCTCCACCTGTTCTTCTGCCTCACTGATGTCGGATTCTGAAGGCAGCTGAGAACTGGCATACGGTCCTGGCCCTATCTCTGCCTCCGACACAGAGCCCTCATCCGAGCCTTCCCCAGACTGGGAACAGGCTCCAGCTGTTCTTCTGCCTCACTGATGTCCGACTCCGAAGGCAGCTGATAACTGGCATACGGCCCTGGCCCCCTCTCTGCCTCCGACACAGAGCCCTCATCCGAGCCTTCCCCGGACTCCAGGACTGGCCCATGTTCCTCCCCAACATCCTCACTGTCCGAACTCTGCTTCCCAGCTCTGCCGGCGGGCCGTAACCTCCAGGCTGAGGGAAAGAAAGGCCTGAAAATTGGCTGCCAGCAGGCAATTTCCGACGGCGAGAGGCATTTCGCCTGCTAAGCAGAAAGCGGTCTTAAAAATCTGCATATGTACAAAACGGGATTAGAGCAAAACCTGATTTAAGGATCACAAAGCCTTAAAGTCTCGATACACAAGGAGATTAGGG
>NW_028261384.1:138651313-138683813 GCF_051295495.1 Thamnophis sirtalis | reverse complement strand
CATTATCCATATCCAATTATTACGAAAATTAAGTACGTATTAACGCATCTGCTAACTACAGCTAGAATAGCATTTGCCCAATGCTGGAAACCAAATAATACCCCCTCGGATGAATTAGTGATAAAGAAAAACTTTGGATTGTGCAGAGATGGACAAATTAACACTGAAATTAAAAGATAAAGAAGAGTCGGAATATTATGAAATTTGGAACAATTGGTACAAATGGCTGCAAAAGAAGAATAAAATTAATTAAGCCAAAAAACTATATATATATAAATATATATAGAATGTAGGTCTTTAGTTTTTCGGGTTTTCTCCCGCGTAAAATTGGAGATGTCTTGGCGACGTTTCGACAAAGTCTCATTCGTCATCTTCAGGCTTCGTGCTTCCACGAAGCACGAAGCCTGAAGATGACGAATGAGACTTCGTCGAAACGTCGCCAAGACACCTCCAATTTTACGCGGGAGAAAACCCGAAGAACTAAAGACCTACATACTCACACCCGCGAAAACCTCAGAAAACACACATATATATATATAGAACTGTGTATAAAGTGTGTAAATATAGAAGCGAAATATTATATACATGTACAGGTAGGATGACATAACAATGTTGATGTAATGACTGTAAGGTGTTGTAGAAGGGAAAAAATAATAATAAAAATCTGCTATAATCCTCAAACCCTCAAAAGCCTCAAACCCTCCACAGCTTCAACCTTAAACTGTCCACCGTGGACTTCACCCCATTCCTAAGAGGTCCTTAAAGGGGGCGTGCATAACTTTATCTGGTTTGAGAAGATAGTTCTCCGGTGAGGAATTTAGGAAAACTTATGGAGAACATCTAAACTTTATCCTTCTCATTTGAGAAGATCGTTGCGATGTGAGGAAATTAGGAAGACGTTTGAAGGCCATCTAGACTTTATCCTACTGGTTTGAGAAGATAGTTCTCCGGTGAGGAATTTAGGAAAACATATGGAGAACATCTAAACTTTATCCTTCTCATTTGAGAAGATCGTTGTGATGTGAGGAAATTAGACACACATTTGAAGGCCATCTAGACTTTATCCTTCTGGTTTGAGAAGATTCTGTGATTCTGTTAGACAGGTTGTGCAGGCTCATTTACAGACACACATATGCGCACACCGTCCACACACACACACATTTCTCCCCCCCGAACCCACCGGAATGTCTCGCCTCTTTCTGGATAACAGTTGTTTCAATATCCACTTTATAACGACTAAGTGGATTTTATGTTCGGGGAACTGAGCCAATTTCTTTATTCCCCCGCCCCACAACCTACCAGTATCTCCTACCCGGCCAGTTTCAGCCCGAACAAAAGACCCCCAGCTGCCAGATCCTTAATTGCCACCCCCCCACCCCCCCACACACACACCACCACCGCCACCCACTGCTCCAGCTATTCCTTAATTCCTTTTGTCTCGATATAGAAAGGAAGAGATTCCAGGAAGACAGCCAAAAGTGGCGAGCTGTCAGCAGCAGCTGAGCGTCAAGACTGATATTTCCCAGAGCGACAGAATGTCACATTCTCACATTCCAGATTTGGGGGGGAAGGGGGAGGGAGGGGTTGTTCCCTCCGGCCCTCACACCCCCACCCCCACCCCACCCCGCCACCCCGTTCCTCGAACTCATCCGAAGATCACAGACATATTACCTCCACTAGACCAATCAGATCCCACACACTAGGCCTCCGAGTTCCATCCGCCAGTCAGTGTCGACTGGCAACTACGCGGAGGAGAGCCTTTTCAGTAGTAGCTCCGACCCTTTGGAACGATCTCCCCGTGGAGATTCGTACCCTCACCACCCTCCAGACCTTCCGCACAGCCCTCAAGATCTGGCTATCCCGTCAGGCCTGGGGTTAAAGATTATAATCCGTCCCCACCCGAATGATGAATGAATGTTGCCTCTATTTTTAATTACGTATTGTTATTATATGTCATTGTGTGTACTCCCTTCCCTATACGTTGTAAGCCGCCCTGAGTCCCCTCAGGGAAAAGGGCGGCCTATAAATAAATTTATCTACAATCTACAATCTACAATCTCCTCCGAATTCCATCCGCCGGCCAGTGTCGACTGGCGACTACCCGGAGGAGAGCCTTCTCTGTGGCTGCTCCGACCCTCTGGAACGAACTCCCCGTGGAGATTCGTACCCTCACCACCCTCCAGGCCTTCCGCATAGCCCTTAAAACCTGGCTGTTCCGACAGGCCTGGGGCTAAAGATTCGTCGCCCCCTTTCGAATGGTATGATTGTTGCGCTTTTTAACTATGTATTGTTTTGTGTTGTTGTTAAACTGTCTGTATCCCCCTTTCCCTTCTTTAAGTTGTGAGCCGCCCTGAGTCCCCTTAGGGAAAAGGGCGGCATACAAATGAAATAAACTCTAACATAGCCCCAAGGAATTTTACAGCTCGGCCAAGATGCAGCTGCCCTCCCCGTGTCAGAGAAATTGAGAATGGGAATAATAACAAAAGTGGGAAGGGACCTTGGAGGTCATCTAGTCCAAACCCCCTGCTCGAGCAGGAGACCCGATACTAGGGATGGCTGACATTTTTAACAACGCGTGCCAAAAGCGGGGGGGGGGAGAGCACAGGGGGGGGTGTCGTGCATGCTCATGCCCACACCCATAATTCTATGCGCCCTCCCCTCGCGCATGCCCATGTCACACACATACCACTTTTGACACGTGATGGCACAATGGACCCATTTTTCGCCCTCCCTGGGCTCCAGACTCTTTCTAGGAGCCTGGGAAGGGCGACAAAGGCCTTTCCTACCCACCCACCCCGAAGACCCTCAGAAGGCCGGAAACAGCCCATTTGTTGATTTTTGTTGGACCAGAAGGCCCGTTTTTCACTCTCCCCAGGCTCCAGAAGCTTCTAGAAGCTTGGGGAGCGCGAAAATGGCCTCCCCCACCTGGAGGTCCTCCGGAGGCCGGAAACGGTCCATTTTCCAACGTCCGGTTTGTGCATTGGGTGGTTTTCCGTTCTCTGGAGGCTTCAGGAGGCTTCCCTGAAGACTAGATGTTCTTCAAACGTGCTCCTCAATTCCTCACATGGGAACTATCTTCTCAAGAAGGACAACGTCTAGAGGTTCTTCAAACATGTTCCTAAAATCCTGAACTCTCCTCGCAATCAAGAAATACGAAGACTAGATGTTCTTCAAACGTGCTCCTCAATTCCTCAGATGGGAACTATCTTCTCAAGAAGGACAACGTCTAGATGTTCTTCAACCGTGTTCCTAAAATCCTCACATCAGAACTCTCTTCTCAAACAATAAAGACGAAGACTAGATGTTCTTCAAATGTGCTCTTCAATTCCTCACATGGGAACTATCTTCTCAAGAAGGACAACGTCTATAGGTTCTTCAAACCTGTTCCTAAAACCCTGAACTCTCCTCGCAATCAAGAAAGATGAAGACTAGATGTTCTTCAAATGTGCTCCTCAATTCCTCACATGAGAACTTATCTTCTCAAGAAGGACAACATCTAGATGTTCTTCAACTGTGTTCCTAAAATCCTCACATCAGAACTCTTCTCAAACAAGAAAGACGAAGACTAGATGTTCTTCAGACCTGCTCCTCAATTGCTCACATGAGGACTATCTTCTCAAGAAGAACAAAGTTTAGATGGTCTTCAACCAAGTTCCTAAAATCCTCACATCAGAACTCTTCTCAAACAAGAAAGACGAAGACTAGATGTTCTTCAGACCTGCTCCTCAATTGCTCACATGAGGACTATCTTCTCAAGAAGAACAAAGTTTAGATGGTCTTCAACCAAGTTCCTAAAATCCTCACATCGGAACTCTCTTCTCAAACAAGAAAGATGAAGACTAGATCTTCTTCAAACGCACTCCTTAATTCCTCACATGAGAACTTATCTTCTCAAGAAGGACAACGTCTAGATGTTCCTCAAATGTGTTCTTAAAATCATCACATCAGAGCTCTCCTCAAAGACGAAGACTAGATGTTCTTCAAATGTGCTCCTCAATTCCTCACATGAGAACTATCTTCTCAAGGAGAGCAAAGTCTAGATGTTCTTCAACCACGTTCCTAAATTCCTCACATCAGAACTCTTCTCAAATAAGAAGGATGAAGTCTAGATGTTTCCAAACATGCTCTTCAAACCCTCAACCAATGGCTGTGGATGATGGAAGTTGTGATGGCTGGTCCCCCAAAAAAGGAATCCAGGACAGATATTCCATCTCATTTCTTGCTTAGGGAATCCTCCTTGAATATCAGACTATCAGATTTGGAAAAGACCTTGGAGGTCTTCTAGGCCAAACCTCCTGCCCAAGCAGGAGACCTTATACCATTTCTGACAGGTGGCAATCCAGCCTCTTCTTGAAAGCTTCCAGGGATGAAGCTCCCATAACTTCTGAAGGCAACTTCTGTTCTACTGGCTGATTATTTGCTCGATGGGTTGACATTCTCCATGGGTTGATTATTATTTGTGGACGCCCAACTTGAGTTGTTCAACCAGGATCTGTGGACACCTTTGTAAGGTGTAGAAGTCAATTTAACCCATGTTCAGAGATGCTCCTGTTTTCGTGTCATAAGACTGTGTCCACTTTGGGTCACCGTATTATAAAAAAGATGTTGAGACTCTGGGAAAGAGTGCAGAGAAGAGCAACAAAGAAGATTAGGGGACTGGAGGCTAAAACATGAAGCAGAAATTGGGTATGTCTAGTTTAATGAAAAGAAGGACTAGGGGAGACATGATAACAATCCTCCAATATTTGAAGGGCTGCCCCAAAGAAGAGGGAGTCAAGCAATTCTCCAAAGCTCCTGAAGTTAAGACGAGAAGCGATGGATGCAAACTAATCAAGGAGAGAAGCAACCTCGAACTAAGGAGAAATTTTGATTGTGAGAACAATCAACCAATGGAACAACTTGCCTCCAGAAGTTGTGGGTGCTCCATCTCTGGAGGCTTTTAACAAGAGACTGGATAGCCACTTTGGAATGCTATAGGATCTCTTGCTTGAGCAGGGGGTTGGACTAGAAGGCCTCCAAGGTCCCTTCCAACTCTGATATTCTGATCTTCTTTCTCAAGGAGGATTCCCTAAGCAAGAACCTGAGGTGAAATATCTCCAGTCCTGAACTCCTTTTTTTTGTGGGACCAGCCACCAGCCTCTTCCATCACAACTTCCATCATCCACTGCCGTTGGTTGAGGGTTTGAAGAGCATGCTAGGAGAACATCTAGATGTTGCCTTTCTTGTTGGAGAAGAGAGTTCTGATGTGAGGATTTTAGACAGACATTTGAAGCCCATCTAGACTTTATCCTTCTGGTTTGAGAAGATAGTTCTCCGGTGAGGAATTTAGGAAAACATATGGAGAACATCTAAACTTTATCCTTCTCGTTTGAGAAGATCGTTGTGATGTGAGGAATTTAGGAACACGTTTGAAGGCCATCTAGACTTTATCCTATTGGTTTGAGAAGATAGTTCTTATGAGAGGCATGTAGGAGTGCATTTGAAGCCCATCTAGACTTTATCCCTCTGGTTTGAGAAGATAGTTCTCAGGTGAGGAATTTAGGAAAACATATGGAGAACATCTAAACTTTATCCTTCTCGTTTGAGAAGATCGTTGTGATGTGAGGAATTTAGGAAGACGTTTGAAGGCCATCTAGACTTTATCCCTCTGGTTTGAGAAGATAGTTCTCAGGTGAGGAATTTAGGAAAACATATGGAGGACATCTAAACTTTATCCTTCTCGTGAGAAGATCGTTGTGATGTGAGGAATTTAGGAACACGTTTGAAGGCCATCTAGACTTTATCCTACTGGTTTGAGAAGATAGTTCTGTTGTGAGGAATCTAGGAGCACCTTTGGAGAACATCTAGACTTCTTGTTTGAGAAGATTCTTCTGATGGTTCGGAAGGGCCACATATTGGCCCAGCCAACAATCCGCAACCTAGCAACACATTTGAGAGCATGACGCAGGAGAACATTGGAACTATCAATCATGGGTCTTGACCTAAAGCTATTGTCCATGTTCTCCTGACTTAAGGAGAGCTTTTTCCTCCTTTTTTTATGGACCAGAGTCCATAAAGATTTGTCCATTGGGGCCTTTAATCGCTTCTACAAGTATTTCTCCATCTTGGCAACCTTAAGATAGGTGGACTTGAACTCCCAGAATTCCCCAGCCAGCATGGGGATTATTTATGTTTTTAATTCTGGGTAGCAAACATTTGCAATTTCTTTTCCCTTAGTTTTGACGGCAACCGCAAGCAAGAACACACAACGACCACAAACACAGCTCTTCTGCTCTCCTTCCGTGGACTAACATATTCGCTGTTGACCTCGCTGTGCCATTCCCTTCTATTCTGCCTTTACACAGCCCCAGTCGTGGTATTCAGCCGGTTCCGTCCGGTTCGGTTGAACCGGTCGGGGCAACCTGCGGGTGGGCCAGCTCACCCGCCCCGGCGCTATGCCGTCCTATTTAGCCACCTTTTCCAAGCTGCGTCCATGCGTGCAAGCCCTTTGTGAGCAAACCGCATGCACAGAAGGCCACACGCATGCAAAGAAAACGCACACACAAGCGAAGCGAAAGTGCGTGCACATGCGCTCATGTTTTCGGTGTGGCGAACTGGTGGTAAAATTATGTGAAACACATCTCTGCACAACTTCGTTTCACCGACCAGATTTGTGAAGGACGTGACAGGCGGAACAATGCGAGACATAACAACAATAACAACAACAACAACAATAACAACAACAACAACAACAGTAATAACTCCAACGATCCTAACCGAACAAACTTAAATTTGAGCCCTGGGATGTGAATTCCACTCACCTACTTAAACGTGGATCTCCTCCATAGTGAGGGCTAGAAGCTTGTCCATTTTGCACAAAGGAAGCTGACATCCTCTAGACTCACGGCGACCTGGGAAATGCTGTTGCCGTGTGAGTTTTCTCCCCCAAAAAACCCGCAGCATCTCGTTTTCTCCACCGATCCGCCTGTTTTTTCGTCCAAGTTATCCCTACCCCAGAATGTTGGCGGAAAGGATCGGCCTGGTGTGACAAACAAAGCAGGTGTTAATCTCTCAACGTTGCCAAAACTTTTGTCCAGCCCAACCGCCATTATAATTCCACCCTTGGGCTCATCCCAGCTCCCGACACCTGTCTCATTCTCCATTCCACCCTCGGTGGGACAACAAGAGCAGCTGAGCATCAGCCCCAGATCCAAAGACCACGGGAGGTGAGGTGCAGGGTTTCAAGGCCAAGCTAATTCCAGCTCCCCGTTACTAGCTCAGCCTGCCCTTGCGAGACCCTCTCCCCTCAAACAACCTGCGTAGCATCGCTTTTTTGCAACCTGCCGAGCTGCCGAAGGTCAGTAGTAAGGCCTACCGGTTGACCTCAGCCAACACCAAATCTGGAGACAGGGAAGAAGGTCAAGACAACTGGTTGACCCCAGTTGGCCCCATCCTTCAGGCTGTGGTCCACCAGATGTCATCTCCCTTTCCTTATCTCCCTAAGGTCAAAGATAGGGAATGGGAGATGACATCTGGTGGGCCACAATCAGTCTCAAGGTTGGAGGTGGGGAAGAGAGTGAAGTCAACCGGTTGACCATGGCCAACTTCAAGATCAAAGATGGGGAAGAGGGAGATGTCATCTGATTGACCGCAGCCAGACTCAAGGTCAGAGGTGGGGAAGAGAGTGGGGTCAACTGGTTGACCATAACCAGCTCCAAGGTCAAAGATGGAGAATAGGGTGAAGCCAACTGGTTGATCACAGCTGATCCCAAGGTCGAAGATGGGGAAGAAGGTAAGGTCAACTGGTTGACCACAGCCAGCCCCAAGGTCGAAGATAGAAAGAAGGTGAAGCCAACTGGTTGACCCCAGCCAATCTCAAGATCGGAGATGCGGAAGAAAGTGAGACCACAGCCAGCCCTAAGATCAGACTTAGGAAGAGGGTAAGGACCACTGGTTGACCATGGCCAACCCCAAGGTCAAAGACAGGGAAGGGAGTGAAGCCAACTGATTAACTACAGCCAACCCCAAGGTCAAAGATGGATATTAGGGTGAGGTCATCTGGTTGACTACAACCTGCCCTAAGTTTCTCACTGGCACCTTGTTTTTTTGGGGGGGGGTGTTGAAAAATCTAGTAGTAGTAGTAGTAGTAGTAGTAGTAGTAGTAGTAGTAGTAGTAGCAGCAGCAGCAGCAGCAGCAGCAAGTAATAGTTACTACTAGTAGTAAGTGGTAATAGTTGTTACTAGCAGTAAGTTGTAGTAGTTACTACTAGTAGTAGGTTGTGATGGTTACTAGTAGCAAGTAGTTTTTACTAGTAGTAAGTGGCAGCAGTTACTACTACTAGTAAGTTGTGATGGTTACTAGTAGCAAGTAGTTTTTACTAGTAGTAAGTGGCAGCAGTTACTACTAGTAGTAAGTTGTGATGGCTACTAGTAGCAAGTAGTTTTTACTAGTAGTAAGTGGCAGTAGTTACTACTAGTAGTAAGTTGTGATGGTTACTAGTAGCAAGTAGTTTTTACTAGTAGTAAGTGGTAGTAGTTACTACTAGTAGTAAATAGTAAAGGTAGTATTTACATTTGCTCCACGTGTCCTCAGAGGCATGTTTTTTAAAAAAAGGTGGTGCAAGTTGTCATACTTGTTGCCACCATTTTGACTTTTTTGACACACACACACGCCGTTGGACATCTCGGGATCTCTGGCTTTTCCTATAGAGGGGCATCTTTAAACAAAACAAAAGATTTTTTTCTCCAAATAAGCCCATAAAGAAATGAATTCTAAATCCAGGCATCAGGTTGTAAGATCATGTTTACCGACAACAATATCTGATCTTCTCCCGGGGGCCCCAAGGAGAATGAGAAGACAATTAAAACTATAATTACCTACCGCCCACTCTGTTCTGTCTCTAAAAACGCCCAGCCTCTAACCAACAAGGGGAAAGAATATCCTTCTTATTTGGGGTTTCTTAAATGTAGGAACTTTTAAGAGGGGTGGATTTCAACTCCCAGAATTCCCCAGCCAGCTTCTTTGAAAGTTTGAAAGAAGGTGGCTGGCTGGGGAATTCTGGGAGTTGAAGTCCACCCTTCTTAAAGTTCCTAAACTGTGTTTATTAATTGGATTTATTTGAGGGTTTATCTCACTGCCTTTCTTGGAAGACCTCCCAGAAATGGTGTAGGGTCCCCTGCTTGAGCGGGGGGGTTGGACTAGATGACCTATCAGGTCCCTTCCAACTCTGTCAATCTGTCTGACCCCCCCTCCTCCCCACTTCGCAAGGGATGATAGAGGGATGTTTCCTGCAGATGGTGTTATTCTGAATTACTTTTTCTTTTCTCTTGCCTTTTTCTCCCTTTAGGATAGAATAGCAGAGTTGGAAGGGACCTTGGAGGTCTTCTAGTCCAACCCCCTTCCTAGGCAGGAAACCCTACACCTTTCCCTTTTCTCTTTTTTAAGCAGCAACTCAACTTTATTTCTTTTAAAACACAAATATTTCATCATTCGTCAATCATTAAAACATCGAAGTACAATTTTTTTGTATGCCCCTCCCTCCCTCCCCCCCCTACCCCCCTCCTCCTCCCCCCCCCCGACTTCCCAGAACCCGTACACGGTATGGATTTCTAACAAACACAGTCTAAAATCTATTGAGAAAAAAGAAATAAAGAAATTAATGACATCTCTACATTGATCTTAGCTTCTTCTTGCTAAGCTAACTTTAAACAATTTAAATCATTTCTGATCTTAAGCATAGGCTAACTGGAGTTTCTTGGTCCCGTATTTATTTTGTATATAGTCAATCCATTTTTTCCAGTCTCGTTTATATCTCTCATTTGAGTGATCTTTAAGATATGCCGATATTTTAGCCATCTCGGCTAAGTTTGTGACTTTCCATGTCCATTCTTGAGTTGTAGGCAAGTCTTCCTTCTTCCAGTATTGCGCCACCAACAGTCTTGCTGCCGTTATTAGGTGCAGAATCAAGTTAGTCTCTACCACTTTTTTAAGTAGGCGTCATGATTAGAAGTGAGAGAAGAAAGAAAGGGAAAGCTTTTTTAAAAAAAATGAAAGGGTGATACGATCAAAAGCTAGAATAAGCGATAGAAACGAGAAAAGGGTGGTCTTTTTTTTAATCACAAAGCTAAAGCAACCGCAAGAGAAAATGGGGAATCGTTGAATAATGATAGACTAGAAATATATTCATTACGATGATATAAGCGGATTGAACATAAGGATGATTAATTATGATAAATTATATAAGTGGATTGAACGTAAGGATTTATGGATAACTCAATTAGCTTTATTTGTATTAGAAGGTATGAAACTCAGGTGACGCGCTGATCACGCTTCGATTTGATATTTTGATTCAAAGAAATTAAAAAACTTAAAACAAATAACAACGTCCCCACTTAACCAACTCAGCAGGTACTCCAAGAATTTTCATCCCTGCGAGTTTTGGAATCCATCTCAAATCTGTGATTCTCTTAAGCCGGCAACTACAAGCGGCTTCCAAACTTTCAAAGAAGTTTGAAAGAAGGCTGGGGAACTCTGGGAGTTGAAGTCCACACCTCTTGTGTATTTCCCCTCCCCCCACCCAAAAAAACTCCTTGATTTGCGCCCCCAGACTCTTTCGTACGCAATAGCCATCCGAGAAGATGCAGGGGAGGAATGAAAATTTATCACGATCAAAATTCTTGCCCGCCCCACCCCTTGGGCTCTTCCGTTCTTCTGGGTTAAGCCAAGCGAGGTTGGGGGAAGGAGAACCACAAACCACGGTCTTAGCACTGTTTTATCAAGTCTCCGGGGACGGGGTGGCTCAGCGGCGAAGATGCTGAGCTTGTCGATCAGAAAGGGCGGCGGTTCGGCGGTTTGAATCCTTAACTCTGTGTGATGGATGACAGAGAGAGAGAGAGAGAGATACAGAAACAGAGAGAGAGATACAGAGAGAGAGAGAGACACAGAGAGAGACAGAGAGAGAGACAGATTATAGATAGATAGATAGATAGATAGATAGATAGATAGATAGATAGATGATAGATAGATAGATAGATAGATAGATAGATAGATAGATAGAGTCAGAGATAGACAGAGACAGAGAGAAAGTTACAAAGAGAGAGAAAGACAGAGACACAGAGATGACAGAGACAAAGAGAGAGAGAGAGATAAAGAGAGAGAGAGACAGACAGAGACAGAGATGCGGAGAGAGAGACACACACAGAAACAGATACAGAGAAACAGAGACAGACAGAGACAGACAGAGACAGAGAGAGAGAGAAAGTTACAGAGAGAGAAAGACACAGAGAGAGAGACACAGAGAGACAGAGAGATAGAGAGAACATTACAGAGAGAGAGAAAGACAGAGAGACAGAGATGACAGAGATACACAGAGAGAGAGATAAAGAGAGAGAGAGACAGCGAGAAAATTACACAGAGAGAGAAAGACAGAGAGACAGAGAGAGACAGAGAGAAACAGAGATGACAGAGACACACAGAGAGAGAGAGAGATGCAGAGAGAGAGATACAGAGAGTCACAGAGACACACAGACAGAAATAGAAAGATACACAGAGAGAGAGAGAGAGCTAGAGAGAGAGAGAGAGAGGGAGAGATAACACACACAGAGGGAGGAATGCAAAAACTTTTTTTAAAAAATTTGCCTCTTCAAAACCTTTGTGCGTCTTATACTCTGGTGCGACTTATACTCCGAAAAATACGCTAATCGTAAACTTTGCTTATTTTGTTTATCAATTTTGCCCTCCCCCCCAAAAAAAGTCCTTGATTGGCGCCCCCAGACTCTTCCGTACGCAGTAGCCATCCGAGAAGATGCAGGGGAAGAGTGAAAATCTATCGCGATCCTCCTTGCAATCTTCCGTTTGCCATCTGTGCTGGCTCTCCAGCAGAAATCTTCTGCTCGCTTATCAGCTGCCACCTCCACCATCGGTGGCCTGCAAGTTGTGTGTGTGTGTGTGTGTGTGTGTGTGTTTGTGTGTGTGTCCTCACCCCATCCTCTGGAATGTATTTCTCCCCTCGGAGCATCAAAGGATGCAGGAAGGCGGAGGAGAAAAGCCAGCCGATGGGAATCTGCAGCACCATTCATGGTCAGAGATGGCCCTTCTGTGGGACCATCTCGCCGCTTCCTTGTCAACATGTCACTCACAGCTGGGCTGGCCTGAAAGGGAAGGGGAAGGCTGGAGGGGGTGGGGGGGCGGCTGATGCTATTTTGGAAAGAGGGGATATAAAGGAAGGAGGCCACCATCGAAGTCACAGTTCCTGCTGGGACACCAACGCGAGATACCTCCAGCGTAGGTAAGTATGAGAAATCCTTTCGATGGGACGGTTCGAGTTTTCCCCAGGAAGATCTGAGAAAGGAGCAAATCCTAGAAACTTGAACCCGTGTTCCATCTTGGGGCTGTTTTCATACAACCCTACCAAGTTGGGCTGGGAGAAAAACAGACGCGAAAGCTCGAGATGATTGATTGTATCCATCGAAGGACTTGATGGAAGTCTACCACCTTTGCGTGGTGGACATCTTAGCGTGGAAAGCCTTCTGGGGGACTTCTTCTCGGAGGACGGGCATGGATGGAGGAGATGGGTCTGGATAACAAAGGAGGGGTAGACATGTGGGTTATGAGGATGGGGGGGTCGCAGCGTAGTTGGAAGAATTGAGGTGAATTATCACAAACAAGAAGAAAATTAAATATTTAGACGGCTATGCGTTTTTCTCAAACCTGGGCACTTTAAGATGTCTGGACTTCAACTCCCAGAATTCCCCAGCTGGGGAATTCTGGGAGTTGAAGTCCAGACATCTTAAAGTGGACACCGTTGTGAACCACTCAGGTAGTAAAAGGAAATCAGCGCAGGACACAACCTGTAGCAGGTACTACAGCAAGAAATCTTGCCGTAATTGATAAGAGTTTGGACAACTGGCATGGGATAGGGTCTCGTGCTTGAGCCGGGGGTTGGACTAGAAGACCTCCAAGGTCCCTTTCCAACCCCGTTATTCTGAATCCACTGTGATTCAGCCCTGGAGGTTTCCACAGAAGCTTTGCAGAAGAGAAATGAAATATAGCAGAAATGTTAGGCTGAGAGGGAGCACCGGGCGGGAAGGTAAGCAGAAAACAAAGACGATTAAATAAGGTTTAACTGTAAGGAAGCAGGAGGATGGAAGGAAACTTGGAAACCATATCGATCAGTTGAAGATGGTGGGCTAAAGAAATTCACAAATGAGCAGAAGCTGGAGACACACACACACACACACACACACAGAGAGAGAGAGATACACAGCTACACAGAGAGAGAGAGAGAGATAAAGAGAGAGATGACAGAGAGAGACACATACAGAGATACACAGAGAAAGAGAGATGACAGAGAGATAGATACAGAGATCAGAGAGAGAGACACAGAGAGAGACAGAGACACCCAGAGACACCCAGAGAGAGAGACAGAGAGACAGAGACAGAGAAGGCTGCAAAGAGACGGAGAGATGACAGAGAGAGAGAGAGAGATGACAGAGAGAGAGATACAGAGAGAGAGAGATACAGAGACAGACAGACACACACACAGAGATATACAGAGAGCGATACAGAGAAAGAGAGAGACAGAGAGAGAGACACAGAAAGAGAGAGAGATACAGAGAGCGAGACACACAGAGAGTGAGACAGAGAGAGTGAGACAGAGAGAGAGATGACAGAGAGAGACAGAGAGCTACACACACACAGAGAGATGACAGACAGAGAGAGAGCTACACAGAGACACAGAGAGAGAGAGATACAGAGAGAGACACACACACACACACAGAGAGATACACAGAGAGAGATACAGAGAGAAAAAGATAGGCAGAGAGAGAGAGATGACAGAGAGACACAGAGAGATACAGAGAGAGAGATACAGAGAGAGATACAGAGAGAGTGAGATACAGAGAGATACAGAGAGAGAGAGATGACAGAGAGACAGAGAGAGAGAGAGATACAGAGAGAGAGATACAGAGAGACATAGAGAGAAAGAGAGATACAGAGAGAGAGAGATGACAGAGAGACAGAGAGAGAGAGATACAGAGAGAGAGATACAGAGAGACATAGAGAGAAAGAGAGATACAGAGAGAGAGAGATGACAGAGAGACAGAGAGAGAGAGAGATACAGAGAGACATAGAGAGAAAGAGAGATACAGAGAGAGAGAGAAAGAGATACAGAAATACAGAGAGACACAGAAAGAGAGAGAGATACACAGAGAGAGATACAGAGATACAGAGAGAGAGAGACAGAGAGAGATACAGAGAGATACAGAGAGAGAGATACAGAGAGAGAGAGATACAGAGAGAGAGAGAGATACAGAGAGAGAGATACAGAGAGAGCGAGAGAGAGAGATACAGAGAGAGAGATACAGAGAGAGATACAGAGAGACACAGAGAGAAAGAAAGATACAGAGAGAGAGAGAGAGAGAGGGATACAGAGATACAGAGAGACACAGACACAGAGAGAGAGATACAGAGAGAGAGATACAGAGAGATACAGAGAGAGAGAGAGAGAGATACAGAGAGAGAGATACAGAGAGAGAGATACAGAGAGAGAGATACAGAGAGAGAGATACAGAGAGAGAGAGATACAGAGAGAGAGAGATACAGAGAGAGATACAGAGAGACACAGAGAGAAAGAAAGATACAGAGAGAGAGAGAGAGAGACAGAGAGGGATACAGAGATACAGAGAGACACAGACACACACAGAGAGAGAAAGAGATACAGAGAGAGAGAGAGAGAAGAGAGAGAGGGGTTGTAGACAGGATGAAATTTGAAGAAGAAATATAAGCTACTGAGATTGCTAGCAGAACAAGAAACAACAGATGGAAAACTCATCAAGGACAGAAGCAACCCAGAACTAAAGAGAAATTTCCTAACAGAAGAATTCATCAGTGGAACTCCCTGCCCCCAGAAGTTGTGGGGTGCTCCAAATCTGGAGGGGTTTACGAAGCAGTTCGGACCACTATTAGTCTGAAATGGGGTAGGGTCTCCCACTTGAGCGGGGGTGGGGGGGGCGGGCTAGAAGGCCTCCAAGGTTCCTTACAATTCTGTTCTTTCATTATTCCATCGTTCCATCATTCTGCTATTCCATCGAAATCATAAGAATAAAAAATAAGGGTAGAATTTTTCCTCTCCAATTTCTTCTCCTCTAGCGGGAGTTTCCCCCACCCCCCCACCCCAAACTATCTATCCAAGGTTTGCAAACATCCCCCCCCTTCTTCCACCCCATATCACAGCTTTCCAAGGGCAGCTATCCACCCCCATGTCACATCCACGTCCAGCTGTTTTTATCCAACAGCAGCCAGGAATGTCAACCTCTGATTCCTCCATGGGCCCGAATCCTTGAGGCTTCGAGCCGGCCCTTCCTCGAGGCCTTCACTTTTTCTCTTCTTTTCTTTCCCCAGCCTCGATTCTGCCATTGGGTTGTTCTCTCCTGCAATCTTCTTCAAGGTAAGACTTTATTTTTGGAAATTCTTGGCCACCCCTCGGGCTCTTCCGTTCTTCTGGGTTAAGCCAAGAGAGGTTGGGGGAAGGAGAACCTCAAGCCACGGTCTTAGCACTGCTTTATCAAGTCTCGGGGGACGCGGTGGCTCAGCGGTGAAGATGCCGAGCTTGTCGATCAGAAAGGGCGGCGGTTCGGCGGTTTGAATCCCTAGCGCTGTGTGATGGATGACAGAGAGTGAGAGGAGAGAGATACAGAAACAGAGAGAGAGATACAGAGAGACACAGTGTGAGAGAGAGAGATACAGAGAGACACACACACACACAGACAGATATAGATAGATGATGATGATGACAGATAGATAGATAGATAGATAGATAGATAGATAGATAGATAGATAGATAGATAGATAGATAGATGATAGATAGAGAGAGACAGAGACAGAGACAGAGACAGAGACAGACAGAGACAGAGAGACAGAGAGAGAGAGATGCTGAGAGAGAGAGAGAGAGAGACATGCACAGAGAGACACAGAGAGACACAGAGAGAGAGAGACAGAGAGAGATACAGAAACAGAGAGAGATACAGAGAGACACAGTGAGAGAGAGAGAGAGACACAGAGAGAGACACACACACAGAGACAGATATAGATAGATTGATGTTAGATAGATAGATAAATAGATAGATAGATAGACAGACAGAGACAGACAGAGACAGAGAGAGAGAGAGAGAGAGATGCTGAGAGAGACACACACATGCACAGAGAGACACAGATACACAGAGAGAGAGAGAGGAGAGAGACAGAAACAGAGAGAGATACAGAGAGAGACACACACACAGAGAGACAGATATAGATAGATAGATAGATAGATAGATAGATAGATAGATAGATAGATAGATAGATAGACAGACAGACAGACAAAGACAGAGAGAGACAGAGCGAGAGACAGAGACAGAGAGACAGAGAGAGATAGAGACAGAGAGAGAGACAGAGAGAGATGATGAGAGAGAGAGAGACATGCACAGAGGGACACAGATACAGAGAGAGAGACAGAGAGGAGAGAGATACAGAAACAGAGAGATACAGAGAGACACAGTGAGAGAGAGAGATACAGAGACACACACCCAGAGAGACAGATATAGATAGATAGATAGATAGATAGATAGATAGATAGATAGATGATAGATAGATAGATAGATAGATAGATAGATAGATAGATAGATAGATAGATAGATAGATAGATAGACAGAGACAGACAGAGACAAAGAGAGATAGAGACAGAGAGACAGAGACAGAGACAGAGACAGAGACAGAGAGAGACATGCACAGAGAGACATAGATACAGAGAGAGAGAGACAGAGAGAGAGAGACAGAGAGAAAGTTACAGAGATAGAGAAAGACAGACAGAGATGACAGAGACACAGCGAGAGAGAGATAAAGAGAGAGAGAGACAGCCAAAAAGTTACACAGAGAAAGAAAGACAGAGTGAGAGAAAGAGATGACAGAGACACACAGAGAGAAAGATAAAGAGAGAGATGCAGAGAGAGAGAGATACAGAGAGACACAGAGAAACACACACACACACACATGCAGAGTGAGAGTACACAGAGAGAGAGAGATGACAGAGAGAGGGAGAGAGCTACAAACACAGAGAGAAAGATACATACACACACACAGATGACACAGAGAGACATGATAGACAAAGCTAGAGAGAGAGAGAGAGAGAGAGGGAGGGAGAGAGAGAGAGGGAGGGAGGGAGGGAGGGTGACTGTGAGTTCTAGTCCCATTTTAGGCATAAAAGCCATCAGGGTGACATTGAGCCAAACACCAGGAGATGGAGAGTTCTAGTCCCATCCTAGTCATGAATGGCAGCTGGGTGACACCAATCAATCAATCGATCAATTTATAGCCTGTCTCCCAGACTTAACCACGGGACAAACACTCCGTGCAGGAGGGAGAAGAACTCAGTGACAGAATTAGTAACTTTCACCCTTGTATAATATACATATTACGCAGGGTCTCCTGCTTAAGCAGGGGTTGGGCTAGATGACCTCTGAGGTCCCCCCCGAACCCGGTTATTCTGTGTTTTCCAATGATCTGCCAGCCCACGGATCCGCGGCGAGCTTATTCCTTTCAAACGTCGGGAAATGAAAGTGACAAAAAAGGCAAATATTTGAACATCTGGGGGCACTTTAATCAGCTTTCGTGCGAGCGTTTCTCTGGCGCTCCCGCAGAGTTGGCATTTCCCTCCAATAACAGAGCGCAAACATCTCGCAATTATTTTTTTTGAAAATGCTGGAGGGGCGTCAAGATAAAGGATTACATTTTTTCCCCCTCACAGAAATGGTGGGTAAAATGAAAAAGCGATGCTTTTCTGGGAGAATATAGTCAAAGAAGCGAGGCCTAGATCTAAATTCGGCTCTCCAATTGGCATGATTTTATATA
This sequence comes from Thamnophis sirtalis, assembly GCF_051295495.1. Taxonomy (NCBI): domain Eukaryota; kingdom Metazoa; phylum Chordata; class Lepidosauria; order Squamata; family Natricidae; genus Thamnophis; species Thamnophis sirtalis. The sequence continues at coordinate 138,665,950 of NW_028261384.1, read as the reverse complement.
TATATATATATATATATATTTGAGGCGGTGTGTGTTAAATTACCTGACAAGGCGCCAATTGTTTTGATTTTTATCGCTTGGCAGCTAAATTAATAAACGGCTTATCGTGAGCGGTGGAGATTTCTATACAATTTGAGAAAGAATAATAATTGCTCTCCTGAAGGAGAGAAGAAAGGAGGGAAGGAGGGAAGGAAGGAGAGAAGGAGAGAAGAAAGGAGGGAAGGAAGGAGGGAATGTAGGAGAGAAGGAAGGGGGGAAGGAAGGAGGAAAGGAAGGGGGAAAGGAAGGAGAGAAGGAGAAAAGAAAGGAGGGAGGGAAGGAAGGAGGGAAGGAGAGAAGGAGGGAAGGAGGGAGGGAAGGAAGGGGAGTAGGAGAGAAGAAACGAGGGAAGGAAAGAGGGAGGGAGGGAAGAAGAAGTAGGACCGTTGTAAGATAAGATGGATCTATGGGATGTTAAGAAAGCAATCTTCAAGTATATTGTCAACAGTAGGGAAAAATTGTTATAAATACATATTATTAATAACAGTTATGAGATCATATAATTGTGAATGTATATATGAAATTGATAAAAAAAAATTTAAAAAATTGCTCTCCTTCAAAAACCTATTGATAAAATTAAAACGTTAAATTCGCCGAGGGATGAATTGCATATTTATTAAGCCGGAAAAGATGATAGGGACAACTCAACCCCCATTTTCCAGAACCGTAAAGCCTACGAACTTAAAATTTGGCACATATGTTCCTCTTGCTTCGAGGTGCTTGCTAACAAAGGATTTTTTGAAATGACCATCAGATCATTAGTATTTTTATATTATTATTAATGCACTCTGATTCTAAGATGTTCTACTCCCCCTCCCCACCTGAAAAGAACTCTGTTCCAACTGCCACTTGGGCGTGGCCAGCGTGTGGCCAGCCTGTGACTCATCCGGCCTGCGGGCTGGGAGTTTAGACATTCTACTCCCCCTCCCCACCTGAAAAACACTCTGATGCTAAGGAGTTAGACATTCTACTTCCCCTCCCCACCTGAAAGGGAGAGAAGAGAATAGGAGAGGCCTCTGTGGGGCAAGGCTGAGGGAGAGAAGGGGATAGGAGAGGATCAATGGGGGCAGCCTGCAAAACTTACAATAGCTCACGGCACTCAGATCAGCTCAGCATCCAACGAACAAAGAGAGAGCTAACAGTCGTTCTGGCTCCCTCTTATGGCCGATTGAGGAAAACAGCAACCAATCACATTTTACAGTACGCTTTAAAGAAACAGGCCAACATTGTTACATGATTTATATATTGCCAACCCAACTGTTAGATTATATTCCTAACAGGGTGCATGCACGGCGTGGCAGCAAAGCGTGGAGGTCGTGTGCACATGTGTGGGGGGCATGAAGAGGGGTCACCTGTGCATGTGCAGCCAGGGGACACAGGGCGGGGGCTGTCGTGGACGCATTGCATTATGGGTGTGGCCGTGCACATTTTCGGCACGCAATGACAAAAATACTATCCATCCCTGGCCTAAAGTTGCTTCACGTTTTAGCCAGGTTGTCTGTACGGGCGTCCCCTCGTCTTAAATCTCCTTCTCTTGTCTCCTTTCCACTCCCCACTTCCTTCTCTCCTGCCGCGCAGATGGGTGATGCCGTCATGGCTGAATTCGGGGCAGCGGCTCCTTACCTGCGCAAGTCGGACAAGGAACGTCTCGAAGCCCAGACTCGTCCCTTCGACAGCCGGAACGAGTGTTTCGTGCCCGACGAGAAAGAGGAATTTGTCAAGGGCAAAGTCACCAGCCGGGAAGGGGGCATGGCGACCGTGCAGACGGAGAGCGGCAAGGTGGGTGGGCGTGGACAAAGCTGGGTTCCAGATGGAAGGTAGCCACGGAGGGGAGATGGTGGAGATGGTGGAGATGGTGACCGAGGAAGGCTGGTGTCCGGGTTCCAAACAGCATCCCAAATTAAATCAGAGGCAAAGTATTGCTCGAAGTTCCAATTGATGAAGAGAGCCATGTTGGCACCTCTGGGAAAACCGGAATCTGAAAGCTTCCTGGTTTTCCCCACCCAGTTGAAAGTTCAAGATCTTGCCCCCACACCCACAAGTCCATCCCATGGTCCAATCTTCCACTGCCATGCTGGAAGCTTCCACTAACCAGTTCCGGTCAAGTGCAGAGGTACAGAGACAAAGGATGACCTTGGTTTTCTAGAAAGAATGTTGTTATGGCTACATATCATCTAACTCCGTACAATCCCATTTTCCCACAATAGAAAAAGGCATAGTAGAATAATAGAAAATGTGGCAGGCCAATGAACCAAAAGGAATATAGCTGCACGCCTGACAGCTGGGGAGAATTCGTGGAAACAACGAGTTCCAGAAGGAAGGTGGCGATGGAGGAAACATGGTTGAGATGAGCAGGGGGGTTGGATCAAGGTCCCTTCCAACTCTGTTATTGTGTTACTTCCCAGAAAACTAAGGATGCTTCCCACTCCCCTTTTCCTTCCGTGGGCTGAGATGTCTCTTATCTGATCACTGGCTCATCTGCAGCTCTTCATCCTGTCTGCCAAGCAGGGGTGAAATCCTCCCAGTTCGGCCCGGTTCGACTGAACCGGTATGGACAATGGTCCTTGGTTCTGTGAACCGGTAGTAAAAAAAAAAACTTCCGAGCAGTGGTGGGTCCCGGATCACGTTGCAACCGGTATGCAGCAACGGGGCCACACCCACAGCAGGCGCATACATACCCACCGCCTGTGACGCTCCAGCTGCTCGGCGGAGCGTCGCGCAGGCACCGTACACTCCGTGTGTGTGCACAAATGGCCCGGTTGGGTCAAATATAGGTAAGGAGAACCTTAGGCAGGTGGGCTGACTGGGGCACTGTACCGTAACAGTACCTGGTACTCCCAGCAGGCACCGGTACACCTGTACCGGGTGTACCGGTCGTAGCCCACCACTGCTTTCGAGGATCGCACTGTGAGCTGTGCGATTGTCAGAAGCTTTCCCCGCTTTTTAAAGCATTTTTGGCCACACCCACCAGTCACATGACCCTACCACCAACACCAAGCCGGTTCCACCACAAAACCGCGGTCGACTAAAGCGCGCTCGACGAAACCGCGTACCTGACGTCATCACAGCGCGACGAAAATAGCACGCTGTGAGCACTAAAGCTAAAATTAACCCCTAAACCTAAACCTAACCCCCCGAAACCTAACCCTAAACGTAACCCTAAACCTAACCCTTAACCTAACCCTAAACCTAACTCTAAACCTAACCCTTAACCTAACGCTAAACCTAACGCTAACCCTTAACCTAACCCTAAACCTAACCCTAACGCTTAACCTAACCCTAAACCTAACCCTAACCCTTAACCTAACCCTAACCCTAACCCTAACCCTAACCCTAACCCTAACCCTGAACCTAACCCTAACGCTTAACCTAACCCTAAACCTAACCCTAACCCTTAACCTAACCCTAACCCTAACCCTAACCCTGAACCTAACCCTAACGCTAACCCTAACCCTAACCCTAACCCTAACCCTAACCCTAACCCTAAACCTAACCCTTACCTTAACGTGAATCGGCTTGCTTTCAAAGCGCTTTTTAAAGCGCCTTTTTTTCTCCGCGGTCGCTGTTGTCGCGCTGCTGATGACGTCAGCGACGCGCTTTAATCGGGCGCGCTTTAGTGGACCGCGGTTTTGTCGTGCCACGCACCAAGCCATGCCCACAGAACCGTTGGGGGGAAAATTAGATTTTACCACTGCTGCCAAGGTTATTCTCGCAGTCCAATTGCACCCAGCCAACCTCTGTTCCTTCTTCCTGACCCTTTTCAGACGGTGACGGTGAGGGAGGCCGACGTCCACCAGCAGAACCCGCCCAAGTTCGACAAGATCGAGGACATGGCCATGTTGACTTTCCTGCACGAACCGGCTGTGCTCTACAACCTGAAGGAGCGCTACGCCTCCTGGATGATCTATGTGAGTAAAAATACATCCATCCTTGTGGGACGCACTGGAAATCGCAGCTTATTTTCTTCCCAAAGCACCCCTCCCACTTCCAGGGATCTCTGTTGATGTCGTGTTATGGGATCTGTGGAGATTGTCGTCCAGGTCATGGTTGTCCCAAAGGGGCTTTTTCAAAAGGCAACTGGACTTGAAGATGTTTTGCTCCTCATCCGAGAAGCTTCTTCAGTTCTGACTGGAGGAGGAGAAAGATAAAGGTTCCCCTCTCACATATGTGCTAGTCGTTCCCAACTCTAGGGGGCGGTGCTCATCTCCATTTCAAAGCCAAACAGCCAGCGCTGTCCGAAGAAGTCTCCGGTGTCATGTGGCCGGCATGACTAAACGCCGAAGGCGCAGGGAACACTGTTACCTTCCCACCAAAGGTGGTTCCTATTTTTCTACTTGCATTTTTACCGGCTTTCGATCTGCTAGGTTGGCAGAAGCTGAGACAAGTAATGGGAGCTCACTCCGTTACGCGGCGCTAGGGATTCGAACTGCCGAACTGCCGACCTTTCTGAACGACAAGCTCAGCGTCTTAGCCACTGAGCCGCCCTTATGTAGGGGGATAGAAGGATTTATATTCCTCGCAGTCCTCTGGTCATTAGTACTCTCTCTGAGAATCCTTGGAGGTTTATCTGTGCCCTCAGGGTCCCCTGAATAATGCAAATGGGTTGTAAATACCACAACACGGTCCCTTCAGCGGCTCCAAGAAGGTTCCACACCCAATTACACAATTCAGGGGACCTCGCGGCCACAGATAAACCTCCAAGTGGCCCCAACAGCTCTCAGAGGGAGTACTAACAACCAGAGGACTGCAAAGGAATAAATATCCTTCCGTCCTCCGCCATTCGGTCAGAACTGAAGAAGCTTCTTGGGTGAGAAGCAAAACCTCTTGAAGAAAAAACAATGCACAGTTGCCTTTTGAAAAGTCCCCTTAGAGGGGTGTCGGATGGAAAGAGGGTTAAAAAAAGCCAAGATGGCGGCCACCACCACTCATTCAAAGCCTTCTCGTTTTAATCGCTTTGCGCTCTTCGTAAATGCGGGGGGTGTACATTGAACCCCGCAGTCACATGATCAAAATTTGGTTGCTTGGAAACTGGTATCCTCTATTTTGCGACCATCCTAGCTGGCTTCCGACAAGCAAACGGGGAGGGGGGGGGGAGAAGCCGGATTTGCTTAACAACTGCCTGTTTATTGTATTGCATTTGTATTTATTTGTCTTGTATGCCGCCCACTCCCGAAGGACTCCGGGCGGCTCACAATAGACAAGGGAAGGGGGAAAAACTGGACAAAGACAACACTTTAAAAACAAAAACCGCAACATTCACAATTTCCATGGGGCTGGATGTTTCACAAGCCCCCCGGCCTGCTGGAGCAGCCAGGACTTGGTGGCTTCGCGGAAGGCCGGGAGGGTAGTAAGGGTCCGGATCTCGACGGGGAGATCATTCCAGAGGGCTGGAGCTGCAACAGAGAAGGCTCTCCCCCGGGGAGTCGCCAGCCGACATTGGCTGGCAGATGGAATCCGGAGGAGACCTAACCTGTGAGATCTGATCGGTCTAAGGGAGGTAATCGGCAGGAGGCGGTCTCTCAGGTACCCAGGTCCAATGCCATGTAGGGCTTTATAGGTAGCGACCAGCACCTTGAAGCGGATTCGGAGACTAATGGGTAGCCAGTGCAGCTCGCGGAGGATAGGTGTGACGTGGGTGTACCTGGGTGCACCCACAATCGCTCGCGCGGCTGCGTTCTGGACTAACTGAAGTCTTCGAACACTCTTCAAGGGCAGCCCCATGTAGAGCGCACTTAACGACTGCAGGGATTCGCTTAACAACCCGGACAAGAAGTTGTAAAATGGGGCACAGCTCGCTTAACAACGGTCCCGTGGAGCGAGGGAAAGTTTGGGCTCACTTCTCATTCTACGTCGAGGACGTATATGTTTATTTAACCATGGCTCTCTCTCCATTTCCGACCGTCTAAGGAACAAAATCAATGGGGGGGGGGAACCAGATTCGCTTAACAATTGGGTTACTCGCTTCACAACCGCAATGATTCGCTTAACAGCGTGTGGCCGGCGAGGTCGTAAAATGGGGCGAAACTCGCTTAACAAATGTCTTACTGAGTGACAGAAATCTTGGGATCGTTTGGAAGAGTGAAGAGATCCCTTGCGGATGAGAATGTGATTAGGAAAATATTAGAATGTGCAGAAATGAATAGATTAGGGTAAAGGTAAAGTTTCCCCTCGCACATCTGTGCTAGTCGTTCCCGACTCTAGGGGGCGGTGTTCATCTCCGTTTCAAAGCCGAAGAGCCAGCGCTGTCCGAAGACGTCTCCGTGGTCACGTGGTCATGTGACTAAACGCCGAAGGCGCACGGAACGCTGTTCCCTTCCCACCAAAGGTGGTCTGTATTTTTCTTTTTTGTTAGCAATTTTTTTTCTACAACACCTTACAATCATTACATCAACATTGTTATGTCATCCTACCTGTACATGTATATAATATTTCGCTTCTATATTTACACACCTTTATACGCAGTTCTATATATATTTATATATATTGTTTTTTGGGCTTAATTAATTTTATTCTTCTTTTGCAGCCATTTGTACCAATTGTTCCAAATTTCATAATATTCCGACTCTTCTTTATCTTTTAATCTCAGTGTTAATTTGTCCATCTCTGCACAATCCAAAGTTTTTTTTTAATCACTAATTCGTCTGAGGGGGTATTATTTTGTTTCCGGCATTGGGCAAATGCTATTCTAGCTGCAGTTAGCAGATGTGTTAATATGTACTTAATTTTCTTTGTATATTGGACAAAAATTTGGAAATGGGTGCAAGAAATTACAGGAGAACAGATAAAATACAAACCTGAAATCTTTCTACTGGGAATAATCAAAGGGGGGTCCCTATTTTTCTACTTGCACTTTTTTTAACGTGCTTTCGAACTGCTAGGTTGGCAGACGCTGGGACAAGTCACGGGAGCTCACTCCGTTACGTGACACTAGGGATTCGAACCGCCAAACTGGCCAACCTTATATGGTCATAAGTCGAAGGCTAACCTGTCGGGAACAGTTCTCCAGTGGAACTGCCATGTGGCTCTTCCGATTTCCTGCAGCAGCACCAAATCATTAGTTGGAGCAAACTTCTCCAGGTCTTGGGACTCCAACTCCCAGAATTCCTCAGTAGGCGTGGCCAGGGAATGCTGGGAGATGAAGTTGGATCCCATGTGTGGAGAACATCAGGTTGGGAGGAAGCTCAGCGATTCCATCCAGAAGAAGATCCTTTGAGTAACATTTCTGTGGCGGGTTTTTTTGAGGTTCTTTTTCTCTCCCCAGACGTATTCTGGTCTTTTTTGCGTGACGGTCAACCCGTACAAATGGCTTCCCGTCTACAACGCTGAGGTGGTGGCTGCCTACAGGGGGAAGAAAAGGAGCGAAGCCCCTCCCCATATCTTCTCCATCTCCGACAACGCGTATCAATACATGTTGACAGGTAGGAAGCCTCCGAACAGCAGTTACAGGGGTGGGTTTCAGGCGGTTCGCGGCGGTCCCCGCGAACCGGTTAGTCGGCGAACCCGGAAGTAAGTAACTTCCGGGAACGCTGAAGGGTCCACCCGCCCGCCCGCGTTTCTTACCCGGTTTTGATGAGTTCTGCGCTTCCACGCATGCGCAGGACGCATACAGCGCCTGCGCGATCCTCCAGGAGCAATTGGAGCATCGCACAGACGCTAGTACACATGCGTGCACTGCGCGCGTGCACGAGGACGCCGCCGGCCCCGTTCCAACCGAACCGGTTGGAACGGGGCGAGAAACCCACCCCTGAGCAGTTGCCACGTTGTTTTTAAGCACCTGCAGAAGACAAGAGTGCTAGAAGAGAGTGAGTTTTGCTCTCTTTTTATATACTAGTGGCTTGCCCTGCCAGTGTCCATGGGAGCGTTCTTGGTGGTTCCTTGATTACGCTCTTGTTAATTTCCCAACACATTGACAGACTTAACCGCAATTTCAACAGGGCAGCAGTGATCCTCCTAAATTAAGCCCAATCCAAATAGGTGAGAGAATTCCCTGAAGCCTGGCACTCAGGCAAATCAGCCATCAACGGGCACAGAGGGATAAGCAACAACTACCCATCATTCAAAAGTGAGAATCGGAAAAGCCCAAAAGGAAACCTAAAGACACCTCCTCCCCATCAATTAACACCCAGATGAGCAAAGACTAACCCCAAGATCAACAGCCAAGAAGTAAACAACGCTCCTATCAACACAGACTAACCAACTAAGAGTAAACGACAGCCTAATTCAGCAACTATCGCCAAAACGGTCCTCAAACTGAACACGGCTGAGTTAACAACCGCCTTGTTTTTATTAATGGAAATTCTCTTCCCAGTGGTCGTCGTAAATCAGGCACTATCTCTGGATGGGGTCAGCTACCCATTTATTGTCAAAAAATGAAGGAGTGGGTTAAATTCGGCTCCATTCTGAGCCCGTCTTGATATTTGTTATTTTCTTGCAGATCGAGAAAATCAATCTATCCTCATCACGTGAGTATCAAAATGCATCTTCTCATAAAAGCTTTAAAAGCTGTAGGAGGTCAGTTTTTTTTAAAAAAAATGGAACGGCTTAGAAGATGTAGATAAAGTTACTCACTTTATACACACACACACACACACACACACACACACACACACACACCTCCCACACCTTAAAAATCAAGAAGTGGAGTCTTGGTCCCAGCAAAACCCTTTTTATTTACACAACTGTGAATTCCTTTCATTTACAGTCCGCAAGGCTTGGCAAACAGTCTTTCAGAGGAATATTTATCCACACGAACCTTATCTCGCTTGGAGAGCTGCCAGATAACTAGTTGCCATACACAGGGCAAGGCAATACTTGGCACGACTGTTAATTCCTTTCATTCACAGTCCGCAAAGCTTGGCAAACAGTTTTCAGAGGAATATTTATCCACACGAACCTTATCTCGCTTGGAGAGCTGCCAGACAAGTAGTTGCCACACACAGGGCAAGGCAATACTTGGCAGACTGTGAATTCCTTTCATTCACATCCACAAGGCTTGGCAAACAGTCTTTCAGAGGAATATTTATCCACATGAACCTTATCTCGCTTGGAGAACTGCCAGATAACTAGTTGCCACACACAGGGCAAGGCAATATTTGGCACAACTGTGAGTTCCTTTGGCACAACTGTGAGTTCCTTTCATTCACAGTCAGCAAGGCTTGGCAAACAGTCTTTCAGAGGAGTATTTATCCACACGAACCTTATCTCTCTGGAAGAGCTACCAGGTAACTAATTTCCAAACGCAGGGCAAGGCAACACTTGGCACAGAATCTCTTATAGTCACAAACAGAACTTTCCACTCTTGATACGACCGAAGGAACGAATTGCTTCCTGCAAAATCCCCCTCCCGGTTCACTCCTCTTTTGTTTCCTCTGGGAGGTGCCAATCACCATCCACCTGTGGCTTTACTCCCAAGTCAACCCTGCTTTCTTAGTTGTTCTTGTCTTCTGGCAGCTCTGCACATGCACACACTGGGAACAGGCTCCAGCTGTTCCTCTGTCCCACTGCTATCTAGGCTCCCTTTCTGCCTCCGATGCAGAGCCCTCGTCTCCTCAACACTCAGAATTGTCCCATCTTCCTCCCCAACTTCCTCACTGTCCGACTCAGCTGCCAGCTCCACTGGCTCCCAGCGAGCCTCAGCAATCTTATTCTGTCTCATTTTCAGTGGAGAATCCGGTGCTGGGAAAACGGTCAACACGAAACGGGTCATCCAATACTTTGCCAGCATCGCTGCCATTGGGGACCGCAAAAAAGAGGCCGCCAACTCCCCCAAGGTAGTTCTTCTTCTGGTTTTGGGATTCAATCATCTTCCTCAAACTGCTTCCCTCTAGATATGTTTAGCTACAGGTGATGGGGCTAGTAGGCTAACATCTGGAGAACCTCCACTTGGAGAAGCTTCTCTTATAGCATGCTCCTGAGAAGATGTTCCTGGCATTTTCTGGAGAACATCAACCTGGGGAAGGTGGAGAACATCAACTTGGAGAAGCTTATCTTATAGCATGCTCCTGAGGAGATGTTCCTGGTGTTTTCTGGAGAACATCAACCTGGAGAAGCTTATCTTATAGCATGCTCCTGAGGAGATGTTCCTGGTGTTTTCTGGAGAACATCAATCTGGGGAAGGTGGAGAACACCAACTTGGAGAAGCTTCTCTTATAGCATGCTCCTGAGAAGATGTTCCTGGCATTTTCTGGAGAACATCAACCTGGGGAAGCTTCCTTTATAGCATGCTCCTGAGAAAATATTCTTGCCTTAACGTTGCCAAGATTGAGAAACACTCTTCTATGGTCTCATTCAGGATGGTGGGTTGGGAGGGACCGTTTCCATGGCGATGGGATGAAAAAACAAATTTCCTTTCTTCTCATCTGGATTTCCTTCTTTTCTTTTGTCTATTTGCTTCCTCTTCAGGGGACCTTGGAAGATCAAATCATCCAGGCCAACCCTGCCTTAGAAGCCTTCGGCAACGCCAAAACTTTAAGGAACGACAACTCATCCCGTTTTGTAAGTGCTCCCAATCTAACGTTGGATTTGAGTAAGAAAGAACTCCGGAAGTCTGTCTAGAATTCACAAGTGGAGGATGTTAAGAAGGAAGACGACTCATGCGTCTTCCTGCTCTACAAGCAGGAGTGGGATTCAGCTGGTTTGGGGCAGTTCAGGCTAACCGGATACTAACTTTACATCTGGTTTGCCGAACCGGTACTTGCGAGGACTGGCTGGCCATGCCCGCCCCTCCCAGGAGTCTCCAATTTGGATGCCAGGTAAGTGCAGAGCGGAGTGCTCTGGGAGGGCAAAAGAATGGGCTTCCGGAGGAAATGGGCTTCCGGAGGACCTCCAGAGTCTGGGGGAGGCCATTTTTTGCCCTCCCGGAGGCTCGAAAGAAATCTCTGGAGCCTGGGGAGGACAAAAAACACCCCGTCACCATGGTGCAGGAGGCTGAGTAGGCCACGCCCACCCGGCAACCAGGCAGAGAACTGGTTGCTAAAATTTTTGAATCCCACCCCTGTCTCCAAGTTTAGGTAAACGTTAAAAGAGCAGCCATCTTACAGAAGCCATCAGTCAATTCTATCATACGGGATGTCTCTGATGTCCAACAGTTCATTTAGTGGCTACTTGAAGTTATAACGGCACTGGGAAAAAGTGACTTACGGCCATTGTCCAGACTTACAATGTCCACAGCCTCCCCATGGGCCCATGAATCAGACGCTTGTCAACTGACTCATAATTATGACGGTGGCAGCCTCCTCGGATCGTGCGATCCCCTTTTGCGACCGTCTGACAAGCAGAGTCAACGGGGAAGCCAGACTCACTTAACGGCCGTGTTACTTACTTAACCGTTGCAGCGACTCACTTACCAACTGCAGGAAGAAAGGCTGTAAAATGGGGAAAGCTCCCTCAACAAGCCGAGGTGGCGCAGTGGTTAAATGCAGCACTGCAGGCTGACTGCTAGATCAGCAGCTCAGCGGTTCAAATCTCACCGGCTCAGGGTTGACTCAGTCTTCCATCCTTCCGAGGTGGGTAAAATGAGGACCCAGATTGTTGTTGGGGGCAATATGCTGACTCTGTAAACCGCTTAGAGAGGGCTGAAAGCTCTATGAAGCGGTATATAAGTCTACTGCTATTGCTATTGCTAACTGTCTCGCTTAGCAACAGAAATGTCAGACTCAATTGTGGTCACGTAATCCTCGACTTGCAACCTCAATTCATGCCATGATTCCCATTGTTCAGCAAGGCGGTTGTTAAGCACGTCCCGCCCGATTTTGCCACCATTGTTAAGCAAATCGCGGAGGTTGTTAAGTGAATCACACCGTCGTTAAGCAAATCTGGCATATCCCATGTCAAAAGGTCACAAAGGATGAGCGTGTGACCCCGGGATTCAGCAACGGTCATAAATACAAGCCAGTTGTAAGCATCCAAATTTTGATCATGGGACCATAGAGATGTTTCAATGGCCGTCAGAGTGAGGATTCGTCGTAAGTCACTTTTTTTCCAGCGTCATAACTTCGAATGGCCGCTCAGCAAATGGTTGAAGGTTGAGGACCACTGGCCGAGTGGAAGGTTTGATTTGATTTAAATCTAGATCTTTTTTTACATATTCACACTCGTATTTCTACCTAGGGTAAATTCATCAGAATTCATTTCGGGGCAACAGGCAAGTTGGCATCTGCCGATATCGAGACATGTAAGTTTAATTTTAAAAATTATTTGTTCATCTGTCCGTCTTCCTTTCCTTCCTTCCCTTGGTCCCAAAGGTTCTCTTCCCAAGAGATAGCTGGGCTTTCTGTTTTTTCTTTGACGCTTCTTCGCTTCTCATCCAAGAATAACGTGAAGTAAGAGTACCGCTCCATAAAACCCTAGTAAGAACATACCTGGAATACCGCAACCAATTTTGTTCACCATACGAAGCAGGAACAGCCAAACGCCCCAGAGGACAAGTTTCAGGATCCAAAAGGATCTGGGCAGATTTGAACCAAGGGCCCTATCCAGAAGTGGCGTTCAGCTGGTTCTAACCAGTTCTGGAGAACCGGTAGCAGAAATTTTGAGTAGTTGGGAGAAGTGGTGAAATTCAATTTTTTTTACTACTGGTTCTGTGGGCGTGGCTTGGTGGGCTGGCAGGGGAAGGATACTGCAAAATCTCCGTTCGCATCCCAATCCAGGGGAAGGATACTGCAAAATTTCCATTCCCACTCCACTCCAGGGGAAGGAGATCTGCCAAACTTGGCAAATAGTCTCGGAGAGTCTCGAACCAATGAAGGGAACTAATTGTCTCCTGCAAACTCCACTCCCCTGTCGCTCCCTCTTTTATTCCCTCTGGGAGGGCCCATTCATCATCCACCTGTGGCCTTACTCCCAAGTCGACCCCTGTTCTTTAGCTGTTCCCTGTTCGTCTGGCCACTCTGCGCATGCGCACACTGGGAACAGGCTCCAGGTGTTCTTCCGCCTCACTGATGTCTGACTCCGAAGGCAGCTGATAACTGTCAGACGGCCCTGGTCCCCACTCTGCCTCTGACGCAGAGCCCTCATCCGAGCCTTCCCCAGACTCCAGGACTGGCCCATCTTCCTCCCCAACCTCGTCATTGTCCGAATCTGTTGGGCCACAACATTTCATACTCTCTGTTATATTTCTCTTTTCTCTCTCCTTTTTTTTAGATCTCTTAGAGAAGTCTCGGGTGATTTTTCAGCTGAAATCTGAACGAAATTATCACATCTTCTATCAGATTTTGTCCAACAAGAAACCAGAACTTCTGGGCAAGTTTTATATGGGGTTTTTTTGGGGGGGGGAGGTGGGGGGGGATAGAAGGAGGGTGTATACAGATTTACAAACATCCATTTAGTGACCCTTCAAAGTTACGACGGCACTAAATAAAGGGACTCGAGTTTGACACACTTATGATGGTTGCAGCATCCCCCGGACCACGTGAGCAAAATTTGGCTGCTTGACAAATGACTCGTATTTATGACGGTCGTACTGTCCCTGGGATCACGTGATCCTCCTTTGCAACCTTCTGACGAGCAAAATTAACGGGGAAGCCCGATTCACCTAACAGCCGCGTGGCTAGTTTAACAGTGGCAGAGATTCACTTAACAACGGTGGCAAGTTGTAAAAGGGGGCAAAACTCACTTCACACCAATGTCTCCCTTAGCAACATAAATTTTGGACTTGATTGCGGTCGTAAGTTGAGGACTACCTCTATGTGCAATTCCCGCTGGGTACGGCCAGAATCGGACATGAAGAAGATTTGAGAGGGATTTACTCAGTGCATGTTGGTTTCATTCTACAGAGAAGTCCTTGGTTTGCGACGGCAATTAAGACCAGAGTAAGTCGCTAAGGAAATACAGTCATAAAATGTGGTATTATGTGACTGTGCTGCTTAGTGACAGCAGTTCTGGCAGTCCCACTTCCTATTGTTAAGAGAAGCTTCATAAATAAAGCAAAGATCATATTCGACTTCCCGCTGGCTCTCCCATTGTCTTGGCTTGTGGGCAGCCAGCAGGAAATGTTGGAAATTGTAATCGCATAACTACGGAGACACTGCAATGGTTGGAACGCCAAGGACCAGTTGTAACTTCCACTTGTTCAGCGCCATCCTAAGTTTGTACAGTTGTTGAATGAGTGGACACTAAACAAGGACCCCTCGGATATTAGTTTGATAGTTATGGTTGTGTTTAATTATTCGGATTGGGTCTATGCCAGGGATGCCCAACATTGACAACTTAACAACTTGTGGACTTCAACTCCCAGAATTCCCCAACCCAGAATTTGTCTGTAATTTACAACCTTTCCTTTAGTGACTGTTCAAAGTTGAAATTTTCACAGTTATGACCTTTACTGCATTCCCGTAACAATGGGATCCTAATTCAGATGTTTGGCAACTGGTTCATATTTACAACCGTTGCTGTGTCCCAAAGTCATGTGATCACATTTTGGGGACCTTCTGAGAAGCAAAGTCAATGGGGAAACCAGCTTCACTTAACAACCATGTGACTAACTTAACAACAGCAGTGATTCACTTAACAAATGTCTCACTTGACAACAGAAATTTTGGCCTCCAAAATTTGTGGTTGTAAGTCGAGGACTGCCGGTATTGTGAATAAGCTCATCTCATA
>NW_028261384.1:138623813-138643813 GCF_051295495.1 Thamnophis sirtalis | reverse complement strand
GGTGGAACTAGAACTCCCAGATTGGCCCAAGGTCACCCAGCTGGCTTTCAGGCCCAACGTGGCGCTAGAAGTCACTGATTTCTGGTGATTGGCCGATGGTCACCCAACTAGATTTCATGTTTAAGGCAGAACTAGAACTCCCAGATTGGCCCAAGGTCACCCAGCTGCAGGGGTGGGTTTCAACCGGTTCGCGGCGGTCCCTGCGAACCGGTTGGTTGCCAAACCCGGAAGTAAGTAACTTCTGGGAACGGCGAAGGGCCCACCCATGCCCGCCCGCGCCCGCACACCCGCGCCCGCTCCTTACCCGGTTTTGACGAATTCTGCGCTTCCACGCATGCGCAGGACGCATACAGCACCTGCGCGATCCTCCAGGAGCAGCTGGAGCATCACACAGATGCTAGTACGCATGTGTGCACCGCGCGCGTGCATGCACGTGCCGTGCGCATGTGCGAGGACGCCGCCAGCCTCGTTCCAACCGAACCGGTTGGAACGGGGCGAGAAACCCACCCCTGCCCAGCTGGTTTTCACACCCAACATGGCACTGGAAGTCACTGATTTCTGGTGATTGGCCGAAGGTCACCCAACCAGATTTCATGTCTAAGGTGGAACTAGAACTCCCAGATTGGCCCAAGGTCACCCAGCTGGCTTTCAGGCCCAACATAGCACTAGAAGTCCCTGACTTCTAGCGATTAGCCGAAGGTCCATTGCAGTCGCAATTCGAAGACTCCCCTCTCTTGTTAAGCTATTTTGCAAAGGGACGCTGGGTTATTTAAAAAAAAAAGTGAGCCTCGATTTCACGATTCCTTTTGATCGCAGGTGATCCCAGACGAGATTTATGTTGTTTATTTATATCCCGCCTTTAAAAAAAAATCTGATGGATTTGCTTGTTCTTCTGCCGGATTCGCGCTCCAGAGGTTTAGTTTGACGGATCAATCCGTGGGGGAAATACTCGCAGGATGATGGGGAAGCTTGCTAGTCTTAAGCCCTGATTATTGGCTTTAGGAGGGCGGCTGTCCGGCGGTGTTAGAGCTAAACCAACGTTGGTTTGAGCCCAATTTGGGCTCTCGCGTTCTTTCAGAAGATTAAAAAAAAATGGGATTGAAATGCCTGGGCTGTTGAAGGACTGGAAAGGGATTTTAAGAGAGATGGAGGTCGAATTTTTTTCGTAGGGTAGAATCCTGGGACATCGTGGGAAATTAGAAGCTGGTGCTCTCTGAGTTTCGCTGTTGTTCGCAGATGTTTTATTACTCTTTGAAGTCTAATTAACACTGATGGCGTTACGTAGCTGGGTCACGAAACGTCTGCAAGAAAATAGCAATAGCAGTTAGACTTATGTACCGCTTCATAGGGCTTTCAGCCCTCTCTAAGCGGTTTACAGAGTCAGCATATTGCCCCCAACAACAATCCGGGTCCTCATTTTACCCACCTCGGAAGGATGGAAGGCTGAGTCAACCCTGAGCCGGTGAGATTTGAACAGCCAAACTGCAGAACTGCAGTCAGCTGAAGTAGCCTGCAGTGCTGCATTTAACCACTGTGCCACAAGCGAGCTCACAGTACTCCTCCTCTTCCTCCTTCCTCCTTCTAACACTGATGAGCTTCCCTCGTTGGGTCATGCAACTTAAGGGAACTTAAGAAGGGGATGTAAATACCAATCTGGGTTTGCTCAAAGGCCATTCCCGAAAAGACCTCAGAGTACAGAAAACGTGACACTACAACAATGGAAGGAGGGAAGGGAGAGAGGAGGAGAGGGGAGAGGAGAGGAGAAGAGAGGGAAGGAGTGGGAAAGAAGAAAGGCTAAAGGAGAGGAAGGAAGGGAAAGGTAGTAAGAGTGGGAGAGAGGGCAGGAAGGGGAGGAGTAAGGGAGAGGAAGGGGAAGAAGAAAAGAGAAAGGAGAGGAGGAAAGAAGAAAGCAGAGAAGAAGAAGGAGGAGGAGGAGGAGGAGGAGGAGGAGGAGGGAGGGAGGGAGGGAGGGAGGGAGGGGAGGAGAAAGAAAGAGGAAAGAAGAAGTAATGTCATTGTAATACAAGATGGATGGCAGGGAAGCAAGCCCAAATATAATATTATATTTTTTAAGGAAAGAATGGAAGCATAAATGTTAAAGGATAATATATAATACTAATGATATTTATGAGAAATGCATATTGGGGAATGTATGTATTTTCTTGGGAAAAAAACAAAGAAATGTCTCCAAGAAAGCAAGCTAAGAGACCACCAAGGACCCCACAGTCCTCCCCCTCTGCGGACCTCACTCCCTTCTGCACTGATGAGGTTCCCTAGTTGGGTCCCGAAACGTCTGCAAGAAAGGAACAAACCAGCTTCCATGTCTAAGGTGGAACTAGAACTCCCAGATTAGCCCATGGTCACCCAGCTAGCTTTCATGCCCAACATGGTGCTAGAAGTCACTGATTTCTGGTGATTGGCCAAAGGTCACCCAACCAGATTTCATGTTTAAGGCGGAACTAGAACTCCCAGGTTGGCCCAAGGTCACCCAGCTAGCTTTCATGCCCAACATGGTGCTAGACGTCACTGATTTCTGGTGATTGGCCAAAGGTCACCCAACCAGATTTCATGTTTAAGGCAGAACTAGAACTCCCAGGTTGGTCCAAGGTCACCCAGCTGGCTTTCACACCCAACATGGCGCTAGAAGTCACTGATTTCTGGTGATTGGCCGAAGGTCACCCAACCAGATTTCATGTCTAAGGCAGAACTAGAACTCCCAGACTGGCCCAAGGTCACCCAGCTGGCTTTCATGCCTAACATGGCGCTAGACGTCACTGATTTCTGGTGATTGGCCCTATGATGTAGAGTTTGCCTGCTTCCGCTGGGAGTTGGACTAGAAGACCTCCAAGGTCCCTTCCAAGTGTATTATTCTAACGTTTCATGCCTTGATCTCTCCTGTGCACCCAGGTGTATTATTCCATCGGGGCCTTGGCCAAGTCCGTGTATGAGAAAATGTTCAACTGGATGGTGGTCAGAATCAACAACTCCCTGGAGACCAAACAACCTCGCCAGTATTTCATCGGTGTGCTGGACATAGCTGGGTTTGAGATCTTTGACGTAAGTCCATCACAATAGGGTCTACGGGGAGCAGGGCAGAGGTGGGTTCGCACCGGTTCGGTAGAACCGGTTGGTCAAATCTACCGAACCATTGAGAGGAGGTTCCACCGGTGGACACTGTTCCCTCTAAGGTGCGCGGCTGCGCGGCCGCGCACGTGGCAAGAAAATACAGCGCAGCCGTTTCTAACTGCCGCGCAGTGATTTCTGTCATTTCTATCAGTCGCCCCGTGTTCAGCAAGGCAAACGCGGGGAAGTCCTTTGCAGGCGGCTAGAACTGGCCGCCCGCAAAGGACCTCCCCAGACTTGTTTTGATGAGCACGGAGCGACTGACAGTAGTTTGCGCCGGCCGCAGCTGCTCGAACTAGCATCAGTCGCCCCATGTTCAGCAAAGCAAGCCCAGGGAGGTCCTTTGTGGGCGGCCAATCCTAGCCGAGGTGGCGCAGTGGTTAGGGTGCAGTACTGCAGGCCACTTTAGCTGACTGTGATCTGCAGTTCAGCGGTTCAAATCTCACCGGCTCAAGGTCGACTCAGCCTTCCATCCTTCGAGGTGGGTGAAATGAGGACCCGGACTGTGAGGGTTGACTCAATTTGCTAAAAAATTTGTAAATCATTTAGAGAGGGCTGAAAGCCCTATGAAGCGGTATATAAGTCTAACAAACAAACAAACAAACAAACAAACAAATAAATAAATAAATAAAACTTGACTGGAGGAGGAATTCTGGGAGTTGAAGTCCACAAGTCTTAAAGCTGTCAGGTTTGAAGACCCCTGGGATTTTTTTGTCTAAAGGGTTAGGGGTGCAAGGACCGAGGTGGCGCAGTGGTTAGGGTGCATTACTGCAGGCCACTTCAGCTGACTGTTATCTGCAGTTCAGCGGTTCTAATCTCACCGGCTCAAGGTTGACTCAGCCTTCCATCCTTCCGAGGTGGGTGAAATGAGGACCCAGACTGTGGGGGCGATATGCTGACTCTGTAAACCGCTTAGAGAGGGCTGAAAGCCCTATGAAGCGGTATATAAGTCTAACTGCTATTTCTATTGCTATTGCTATTGTAACCACAGCTTTAAGACTTGCGTGCTTCAAATGCCAGACTTTCTGAGCCAACATTTTGGTTGCTAAGCAGGAGCGTTGCAAAGTGATACTGATATTACATAACACTTTTAATTAAGGGGGTCCCTTGAATAAACATAACTTTGAGTTTCGAATAATACTGATTTGGTTGTTGTCTTAGGTGACGTCTGTGAAAAAAATTCAGGTGCTCAGGCATGAAAATATGCCGCTCAAACACTATACTTTTCTGCTCACACTGGAAAAAAAATTAGAGGGAACATTGCCGGTGGAGCCGGAAGTATGTTCCAGAACGCCTGTAGAGGGGAAGGAAAGGATGACGTTGACTAGTGAGATATGTAGTGGACCATTCATATGCTATATAATCCCCCATTAGTGTAAATGGGTTACAGTGAGTTTTTTTTCAGAATAATAAAAAATAAATCAATTCTAAAGGAAATCTCTACCCCAAAAGATGTAAAGGAAAGCTACAGTCTACCAAATAAGACTGTAACTATACTACCCCACCCACAACTCTTTAAAGTAGATATTTCATGAATCCAGGAAAAAGGTGGCGCTGCTTTCAAAAGTACCAAGTTGATGCTGTGGGCTTTACATTCCTATATATTCAAAAACAGTGCATAGCCCTAACAAACATTATTATTTAATGAATTTAAGTTGTTGCCTCTGCTTTGAAGTTAAATTCAGATGTATGGATGCCTCTTTCTTGTAATTTATACCTCTATCTTGATTGATTTGATTTGATTTGATTATATTTATATGCCGCCCTTTTCCCCCGAAGGGGACTCAGGGCGGCTCACAATTCAAATCAGGGAAGGGGGGGTACAGACAAAAAATAAAAGACGAAACATAACAATACATAATTTGAAAACACACAACAGTCATACCACTCGAGACGGGGGCAAGAGCTCTTTAGCCCCAGGCCTGTCGGAACAGCCCGGTTTTAACGGCTTTGCGGAAGGCCTGGAGGGTGGTGAGGATTCGAATCTCCACGGGGAGTTCGTTCCAGAGGGTCGGAGCAGCCACAGAGAAGGCTCTCCTCCGGGTAGTCGCCAGTCGGCACTGGCCGGCGGATGGAATTCGGAGGAGGCCTAATCTGTGGGATCTAATCGGTCTAGTGGAGGGGATTGGCTGGGAATGCTGACATCATCTTGGCCACTCCTACCCGGTCACATGGCCGGCAAGCCACTCCCACCCAGTCACATGGCCGGTAAGCCATTCCCACAAAGCAGACCACACCCACAGAGTAGGTTCCAAAAATTTTTTGAAACCCGCCACTGGAGCGGGGTGAGACCTACACAACCCACATTCTTGGGTTGACTTTGGTTGGTCCATAACTTTCTTCCCTCCCCACCTCCCAGTTCAACAGCTTTGAGCAGCTCTGCATCAACTTCACCAACGAGAAGCTACAGCAGTTCTTCAACCACCACATGTTTGTTCTGGAACAAGAGGAGTACAAGAAGGAGGGCATCGAATGGGTCTTCATTGACTTCGGCATGGACCTCCAGGCCTGCATCGACCTGATTGAGAAGGTAAGCTGCTGGGGGAAATCGGGTAAGCCTTCCATCATTGGTTCTCCAGAACATACCTCAGATGAGCTTCTCTGAACGACAATTGGGTTGTTTGGAGGGGACACAATACAATACAATACAATGGCACAACACAGAAGAAACCCATTGGGACCAGATTCAGCAGTCCACCTACCTTTAAAAGACAAAGGACCCTCTTTGTGAACTGAAGAAGCTTCTCAGATGAGAAGCGAAATGCCTTCCAAGAAAAACCAGTTGCCTCTTGAAAAAAGCACCTTTAGGGACATCCCGTAGGAAGGTTGTTTAGACTTCCGGGAGGGTTTGAATTTTTTCCGTCCTTTCTGTCCTCATTGCTGTCTCTTTCCTCTCCATCTCTTGGGGCCATCAGCCTCTGGGCATCATGTCGATCCTGGAAGAAGAATGCATGTTCCCCAAAGCCACCAACATGACCTTCAAGGCCAAACTCTACGACAATCACCTGGGAAAGTCGTCCAACTTCGGAAAAGCCCGCAACACCAAGGGGAAACCGGAGGCCCATTTTGCGCTGGTCCACTACGCCGGCACCGTGGACTACAACATCAACGGGTGGTTGGAGAAGAACAAGGACCCTCTCAACGAGACCGTGGTGGGCCTCTTCCAGAAGTCGGCCCTGAAGCTCCTGGCCACGCTCTTCTCGAGCTACGCCGGCAGCGAGGCAGGTGAGATTGGGGAGGGAGAGGAAAGAGAGAATTACTGTATTTTTCAGAGTATAAGACGCACCAAGGTCCTGAAGAGGCAATTTAAAAAAAAAAGATTTTGCACTCTGCAAACCTCCCAAAAACGGCTTGTTTTTCACAAAAACGGGCTCGTGTTTTTTTTTAAGGGCATGCTTAGCCTTTAGGATGCTTGCAGAGTGTTTGGGGGGCAAAAATTAGCAAAAAAATGGCCCGTTTTTCACGAAAACGGGCCCGTTTTTTGTCAAAAAAAAAGTGCATCAGAAAGCTTATAGAGGAAGGAAGGAGAGAAGAAAGAGAAGAAAGGGGGGTAGGAAGGAGGGAAGGAGGGAGGGAAGCAAGGAGGGAAGGAAGGAGAGAAGGAGAGAAGAAAGGAGGGAAGGAAGGAGGGAATGTAGGAGAGAAGGAAGGGGGAAGGAAGGAGGAAAGGAAGGGGGAAAGGAAGGAGAGAAGGAGAAAAGAAAGGAGGGAAGGAAGGAAGGAAGGAGGGAAGGAAGGAGGGAAGGAGAGAAGGAGGGAAGGGGAAGGAGGGAGGGAAGGAAGGGGAGTAGGAGAGAAGAAACAAGGGAAGGAAAGAGGGAGGGAGGGAAGAAGAAGTAGGACCGTTGTAAGATAAGATGGATCTATGGGATGTTAAAAAAGCAATCTTCAAGTATATTGTTAAGAGTAGGGAAAAATTGTTATAAATACATATTATTAATAACAGTTATGAGATCATATAATTGTGAATGTATATATGAAATTGATAAAATAAAATAAATAAATAAAAAAGAAAGCTTATAGAGTGCTCCTGGGGGCTGGGAGGGGGCAAAATTGAGGAAAAAACAGACTTTGTTTTGCTCATTTCTGCCCTCCCCAACCCCCAGGAACGTCTCAGGAAAATAAGAGTTGGGGTGACAAGTGTTCGAAGTTAATGTGGGTGCTCTTTGCTCACCAGCTTCCAACCTTGAGGTCCAATGGATCTTATCTTCGTCAACCTCTTCATCAATGATTTGGATGAGGGGATAAATGGGGAAATCATCAAATTTGCAGATGACACCAAGCTGGCAGGAATAGCCAACACTCCAGAAGACAGGCTCAAGATACAGAAGGATCTTGACAAACTTGAACATTGGGCACTATCTGATAAAATGAAATTCAAGGGTGAAAAGAGTAAGGTTCTACAGTTAGGCAAGAAAAACAAAATGCACAGGAACCGTATAGGTGGTGCCTTGCTCAATAGTAGTAACTGGGAGAGGGATCTTGGAGTCCTAGTGGAGAACCATTTAAATAGGAGCCAGCCGTGTGCAGCAGCTGCCAAAAAAGCCAACACAGTTCTAGGCTGCATCAACAGAGGGATAGAATCAAGATCACGTGATGGGTTAATACCACTTTATAAGGCCTTGGTAAGGCCACACTTGGAATACGGCATTCAGTTTTGATCTCCACGATGTAGAAAAGACGTGGAGACTCTAGAAAGAGTGCAGAGAAGAGCAACCAAGAGGATTAGGGGACTAGAGGCATAGGAAGAACGGTTGCAGGAACTGGGTATGTCTAGTTGAATGAAAAGAAGGACCAAGGGAGACATGATAGCAGTCTTCCAATATCTCAGGGGTTGCCACAAAGAAGAGGGAGTCAAACTATTCTCCAAGCCACCTGGGGGTAGAACAAGAAGCAATGGGTGGAAACTAATCAAGGAAAGAAGCAACTTAGAAACTAAGGAGAAATTTCCTGACAGTGAGAACAATTAATCAGTGGAACAGAAGTTGCCTCCAGAAGTTGTAAATGCCCCAACACTGGAAGTCTTTAAGAAGATGTTGAATAGCCATTTGTCTGAAACGGTATAGGGTTTCCTGCCTAGGCAGGGGGTTGGACTAGAAGACCTCCAAGGTCCCTTCCAACTCTGCTATTGTATTGCATTGCATTGTATTATCTTCTGCTCTTGAGGGCCCTCAACACCTTGGAAATGTCCTGGAAAAGGCAATGGGAGAGACACAAACCAGAAAGTGGTGCTGTCTAGTTTAGAAAGCTATAAATCAGGGATGAGGACGGAAGGAAGGAAGGGATAGAGGGAGGAGGGAAGTGAAGGGAAGAAAGATAGAAAAAGGAAAGGAAAATAGAAAAAGGAAAGGAAAGGAAGATAGATAAAGGAGAGGAAAGGAAGATAGAAAAAGGAAAGGAAGATACAAAAACGAAAGGAAGATAGAAAAACGAAAGGAAAGGAAGATAGAAAAAGAAAGGAAGATAGAAAAAGGAAAGGAAAATAGAAAAAGAAAAGGAAGATAGATAAAGGAAAGGAAGATAGAAAAAGGAAAGGAAAGGAAGATAGAAAAAGGAAAGGATAGAAAAAGGAAAGGAAGATAGAAAAAGGAAAGGAAAATAGAAAAAGGAAAGGAAAGGAAGATAGATAAAGGAGAGGAAAGGAAGATAGAAAAATGAAAGGAAGATAGAAAAAGGAAAGGAAAGGAAGATAGAAAAATGAAAGGAAAGGAAGATAGAAAAACAAAAGGAAGATAGAAAAAGGAAAGGAAAATAGAAAAAGAAAAGGAAGATAGATAAAGGAAAGGAAGATAGAAAAAGGAAAAGGAAAGGAAGATAGAAAAAGGAAAGGATAGAAAAAGGAAGAAGATAGAAAAAGGAAAGGAAAATAGAAAAGGAAAGGAAAGGAAGATAGATAAAGGAGAGGAAAGGAAGATAGAAAAATGAAAGGAAGATAGAAAAATGAAAGGAAGATAGAAAAAGGAAAGGAAAGGAAGATAGAAAAACGAAGGAAAGGAAGATAGAAAAACAAAAGGAAGATAGAAAAAGGAAAGGAAAATAGAAAAAGAAAAGGAAGATAGATAAAGGAAAGGAAGATAGAAAAAGGAAGGATAGAAAAAGGAAAGGATAGAAAAAGGAAAGGAAAATAAGATAGATAAAGGAAAGGAAAATAGAAAAGGAAAGGAAGATATAAGAAGGAAAGGAAAATAAGATAGAAAAAGGAAAGGAAGATAGAAAAAGGAAAGGAAAATAGAAAAAGGAAAGGAAAATAAAATAGAAAAAGGAAAGGAAGATAGAAAAAGGAAAGGATAGAAAAAGGAAAGGATAGAAAAAGGAAAGGAAAATAAGATAGATAAAGGAAAATAAAATAGAAAAAGGAAAGGAAGATAGAAAAAGGAAAGGATAGAAAAAAGGAAAGGATAGAAAAAGGAAAGGAAAATAAGATAGATAAAGGAAAGGAAAATAGAAAAAGGAAAGGAAGATATAAGAAGGAAAGGAAAATAAGATAGAAAAAGGAAAGGAAGATAGAAAAAGGAAAGGAAAATAGAAAAAGGAAAGGAAAATAAAATAGAAAAAGGAAAGGAAGATAGAAAAAGGAAAGGATAGAAAAAGGAAAGGAGAGGAAGAACCATAAGGGCAAGGACTAATAAATCACTTTTTTTCAAGGCCACCCTAACTTTGGTGGCTAAACACATTGTCGTAAGTCGAGGACTCCCTGTGCTTGTGCAGATGAGGGCGAGAGTCCCATCATGGCCTCCCTGCCTCAACCGTCTCTTGTTCCCTCAGGCGGAGAAGGCGGGAAGGGCAAAGGATCCAAGAAGAAGGGCTCCTCCTTCCAGACGGTCTCGGCGGTTCACCGGGTACGAGGCGGGAACCCCCGGGACGAGAAAGATGGCTTCCAGCTCGCCTACGCGGGGCAGCTGTGGGGAAACGGTGGGGCCGGGCCAATCCTGGCCGTTGGGGAGAATCCAGAAGCTTGGAGACCGCTCCCAGAAGTCCTTCTCTCCTCTCTGAGGGAGATAGGACCTCCTGGGGGGGCAGAGGGTCCGGGCTTCGGAGCGGACGAGGTTGGACCCTGTTTCCAACACAGTTGTCCAAACTTGGCTTGTTGGCTGGGGAATTCTGGGAGTTGAGGGCCATCCAAGTGAATGGCCAAATGTTGATTTTGACCTCCCTAAGGGTTGGCAAGGAGAACCATAATGAAGATTTCTCTCCCCACCTGTCCCTCTCTTCCTCCTCCTCTCTCCTTCCTTCCTTCCTTCCTTCCTTCCTTCCTTCCTCCCACCTTCCTATCCCTCCCACCATCTCTCCTCTTTCTCTCTCCTTTGTCCCTCCTTCCATTTCTCCTCTCCTCTTCCTCTGTTCCGTCTCTCTCTCCTCCTTTCTCCTTCCTTCCTCTCTTCTCCGTCTTTCCTCTTTCTTTCCTTCCTTCTTTCTTTCCCTCCCTCCTCTCATTTCCTCTCCCTCTCTCTCTCTTCTCTTTTCTCCTCTTCTCCTCCCTCCTTCCATCCTCCCTCAATCTTGTATCTCCCTCTCTCCTCCTTTCTCCTTCCTCCTTCCTCTCTTCTCTGTCTCTCCTCTTTTCTTCTTTCCTTCTTTCCCTCCCTCCTCTTATTTCCTCTACCTCTCTCCCTTCTCTTTATCCTCTTCTCCTCCCTCCCTTCCTTCTGACCCTCCCTCATCTCCCCCTCCCTTTGTTCCTTCTCTCTCTCCTCTCTCCTTCCTTCTTTCCTTCCTCCCACCTTCTTATCCCTCCATCTCTCCCTCTCTCTCCTTTGTCTCTCCTTTCATTTCTCCTCTCCCTCCCTTCCCTCTCCTTTACATCTTTCTGTTCCGTCTCTCTCTCCTCCTTTCTCCTTCCCTCCTTTCTTCCTCTCTTCTCTGTCTCTCCTCTTTCCTTCCCTCCTCTCATTTCCCTTCTCTTTCTCCTCTCCTTCCCTCCTCCCTCCCTCCCTCTTCCGTCTCCCTCCTCCTTTCTCCTTCCCTTCCTCTCTTCTCCCCCCCCTCCTCTCCTCTTCCTTCCTTCTTTCCCTCCCTCCTCTCATTTCCACTCCCTCGCTCCCTTCTCTTTCTCTTCTTCTCCTCCCTCCTCCCCTCCCTCCATCTCTCTCTTTCCTTCCTCCATCTTTCCTCTCTTCCTCTCTCCTCCTTCCCTCTCTTCCTTCTGACCCTCCCTCATCACCTCTCCCTCCCTTCGTTCCTTCTCTTTCTCCTCTCTCCTTCCTTCCTTCATCCCATTTGTTCCCCTCTTCTTCCTGCCTCTCCTTCCTTCCCCCTTCCCTCCTTTTCTTCTTCATCCCATTCTTTCCCTTCTCCTTCCTTTCTCCTTCCTTCCTGCTTGCTTGCTTTCCTCCCTCTGTCTCTCCTCTCCTCTCCTTCCTCCCTTCCCTCCCTCTCTTCCTCCCTCCCTTCCTTCTTCCCCTCCTCTCCTCCTACCTTTCTTCTCCTTCCCCCTTTCTTTTCGCAGGAGAACCTCAACAAGTTAATGGCCAACCTCAAGACCACACACCCTCATTTGTGCGGTGCCTCATCCCCAATGAGCGAAAGGCTCCCGGTAATCCAGTGGGGGAAACCAAAGGGATCTGCTGAGGGGGAGGGGCAGTGTGTGTATGTGTGTGTGCCTCTCTCTGTCTCTCTATCTGTCTGTCTCTGTCTCTCTCTTTCTCTGTCTTTGTGTGTTGTCTCTCTTTCTCTTTCTCTCTCTTTCTCTCTGTCTCTGTCTCTCTGTCTCTCTCTTTGTCTGTCTCTGTCTCTCTTTCTCTCTCTGTCTCTCTCTCTTTCTCTGTTTTTGTGTGTGTGTCTCTCTCTCTTTCTCTCTCTCTGTCTCTTTCTCTCTC
Source organism: Thamnophis sirtalis (assembly GCF_051295495.1). Lineage (NCBI taxonomy): Eukaryota > Metazoa > Chordata > Lepidosauria > Squamata > Natricidae > Thamnophis > Thamnophis sirtalis. The sequence continues at coordinate 138,631,874 of NW_028261384.1, read as the reverse complement.
TGTCTCTGTCTCTGTCTCTCTCTTTGTCTGTCTGTCTCTGTCTCTCTCTCTGTCTCTCTCTCTTTCTCTCTCTGTCTCTCTGTCTCTCTCTTTGTCTGTCTGTCTCTGTCTCTCTCTCTTTCTCTCTCTGTCTCTGTCTCTCTGTCTCTCTGTCTCTCTGTCTCTCTGTCTCTCTGTCTCTCTGTCTCTCTGTCTCTCTGTCTCTCTGTCTCTCTGTCTCTCAGAGTCACTAATCCTGGCTGCGCAAGAACAAGCTATCAGCACAAATGCCATTAAGGCCAAAATCGAAAAATCCTCTGATGATGCCAAATGCAGACTTTGCAAAGAAGCTGATGAAATTGTTGATCACATCCTCAGCTGCTGTAAAAAAAATCGCGCAGACTGATTATAAATTGCGGCACAATTCAGTAGCACAAATGATCCATTGGAATTTGTGCAAAAATTATAATATTAAAACAGCAACAAACTGGTGGGAACATCAACCTGAAAAAGTCACCGAAATCAGATGGTCAAGATCTTGTGGGATTTCCGTATACAAACGGACAAAATACTGGCGCATAATACACCAGACATCACAATGGTTGAGAAAAACAAGGTTACAATCATAGACATCGCAATACCAGGTGATAGCAGGGTCGACGAGAAGGAATGTGAAAAAATCGCAAAATACCAGGACTTAAAATCGAAATTCAACGACTATGGCACAAACCAGCAGTGGTAATTCCAGTGGTGATTGGCACACTGGGTGCTATTCCAAAGCACTGGAATTACATTTAAAACAGTTAAAAATTGACAAAATCACCACCAGTCAAATGCAAAAAGCCGCACTGCTTGGATCTGCACGCATATTACGAAAATACGTTACGACGTCCTAGGCCCCTGGGTGGGGCCCGACTAGTAACCAAGGCCAAATCCGGCGAAACAACTGGCCACTGTGATACAATTGTATAATAAGTATATTTTGTTGAATTGTGATGTTCCCTTTTGATCTTTCTAAGGGGAGGACATATTTTTTTTTCTTTCCATTTACTCTCTGCCTCTCGTTTTCTTTCTCAGGTGTAATGGACAATCCCTTGGTCATGCACCAGTTACGTTGCAACGGTGTTCTGGAGGGGATCCGGATCTGTCGGAAAGGATTCCCCAACCGGATCCTTTACGGGGATTTCAGGCAAAGGTGAATCCGCCGCTCTGGCAATGCGGGATCGGTTCAAACTGTCTAATAGAGAAAATAAAATGAAGATCGTGTGAAGTGTTAGTACCTCTTTCTAAGCCTTGGGAAGGCCACACTTGGAATATTGCATCCAGTTGTGGTCACCACGATACAAAAATGTGGCTAACTGGCACAGCATAGAACCGGGGCGGGTAGGCAGGCCCACCCGCAGATCTCCACTACTGGTTTGCCCGAACCGGCCCGAACTGGCCTGAACCAGCCCGAACTGGCCTGAACCGGCCCGAACTGGCCTGAACCGGCCCGAACTGGCCTGAACCGGCCCGAACTGGCCTGAACCGGCCCGAACCGGCTGAATCTCACTTCTGATCTAGCTGCTTCTCTTTCCTAGTCAAATCTCAGTTACCCTTTAGCAAAAGAATACAGCCAATTTTTTTGCATTCTCGCCAGGTACCGGATCCTAAACCCGGCGGCCATTCCGGAGGGTCAGTTCATCGACAGCCGGAAGGGGGCCGAGAAACTCTTAGGCACCTTGGACATCGATCACAACCAGTACAAATTTGGACACACCAAGGTGAGGTGAACAAATCCCTTTTCTGGCAAGGAGCCGGGAAAGGGATTTGGAATACAGATAGACTCGAGTTACAACAGGAAGGGAGGGAGAGAATAGCAATAGCAATAGCAGTTAGACTTATATACCGCTTCATAGGGCTTTAGCCCTCTCTAAGCGGTTTACAGAGTCAGCATATCGCCCCCAACAATCCGGGTCCTCATTTTACCCACCTCGGAAGGATGGAAGGCTGAGTCAACCTGAGCCGGTGAGATTTGAACCGCTGAACTGCAGATAGCAGTCAGCTGAAGTGGCCTGCAATACTGCACTCTACCCACTGCGCCACCTCGGCTCTCTAGAAGGAGGGGGAGAATGGGATGAAGCAGGAAGGAAGGAAGGAAGGAAGGAAGGAAGGAAGGAAGGAAGGAAGGAGGAAGGGAGAGGAAGGGAGAAGAGGGGAGAGAATGTGAGGGAGGGAGGCAGAGAAAAAGGGGAAGAATGGGATGAATAAGGAAGGAAGGAGAAGCAGGGAGAAGAGGGGAGAGAATGGGGGAGAGAGAGGAAGGAAGGAGAAGGGAGGGAGTAGAAGGGGATGAAGGAAGGAAGACGAGGCAGGGAGAACAGAGGAGAGAATGGGAGGGAGAGAGGAGAAAGGAGGGGGAGGAGAAGGGAAGAGTGGGATGAAAAAGGAAAAATGAGAGGCAGGGAGAAGAGGGAAGAGAATGGGAGGAAGGGAGAAAGGGAAGGGAAGGGAGGGAGGAGGAAGGGGAAGAATGGATGAAGAAGGGGGGAGGGAGGGAGGGGATCTGCAAGTGACTTTAAAGGAGACTTACCTTTTTAAAATCACCACCTGGACTTTAACCTAAAACAGTTTTCTTTCAGTCTAAAGCACAGTTTCTCTACCCTGGCAACTTGAAGCCAGTGGTGGGATTCAGCCGGTTCGCACCACTTCAACAACAACCGGTTGTTAAGTTTTTGAGCAGTTTGGTGAACTGGTTGTTGGAAGAAATCATTAGGGCCGAGAACCGGTTGCTCAACTATTGGGATCCCGCCACTGACGAGAAGCTCTGTGGACTTCGACTCCCCAGAATTCTCCGGCCCTCATGAGAATTCTGGGAGTTGAAGTCCACCCCTCTTCGAATTGGCCAAGCTGGAGAAAAAGCTTCAAGGTCTCTGTCGTGACAAACGACAACCGAAACAGAAACCCATTCAACGAGCGGACTTTACAACCACTTGTTTCTTTTCCGTTTCTTTTTTTTTTTTTTTAAAGAAAAAATTCGCAGAAATCCAATGAAATCGAAACCATCTTCCCATCCCACAGGTGTTTTTCAAGGCAGGCTCCTGGGTCATCTCGAAGAGTTGCGAGATGAACGGTTATCCCGGATCATTACCCGCATCCAAGCCAGGGCAAGGGGCCAACTCATGCGCATTGAGTTCCGGAAGATCATGGAGCGCAGGTGAGCCCTGGAGAAGAAGAACCAAAGTTATGGATGGCGAACTCAACAGGAGGGAGAAGGACGAGGGTCAGCAGAGGGGAAAGACCCTCTTCTTAGATGCGGTCGAAATACGGAGGTCTTTCGTTACTCGGATCAGAGATCAGAGTCCTCTGCGAGTGGGCGGCATACAAGAGAAATAAATAAATAAATAAATAAATAAATAAATAAATAAATAAGAAAAGAGATCGCAGAATTCCTAAACTAGTGTCTAGAGCTGGGGTGTCAAACTCAAGGCCCACGGGCCGCATCCAGCCCACGGGGTGCTTAGATCTGGCCCATGGGGCCAGCCTGGAACTATCAAAGGACCAACCTGCGATGCCTCTGCGGTCCAAAATGGGACACGACCAGGGGTGGGTTTCTCGCCCCGTTCCAACTGGCGGCGTCTTCGTGCACGCGCGCGGTGCACACATGCGTACTAGCGTCTGTGTGATGCTCCAGCTGCTCCTGGAGGATCGCGCAGGTGCTGTATGCATCCTGTGCATGCGTGGAAGCGCAGAATTCATCAAAACCGGGTAAGGAGCGCGGGCGGGCGGGTGGGCCCTTCGCCATTCCCGGAAGTTACTTACTTCCGGGTTCGCTGACCAACCGGTTCGCGGGGACCGCCGCGAACCGGTTGAAACCCACCCCTGGACACGACCCATTTTCAATCAGCCGAGTACTGCAGGAGGCCGTGGAGGCTGAAAACGGGCCCTAGCCGTCGGCCAGCCCACCCACAGCATCTTCTCAGTCTGCAGGGTGCTGCAGGAGGCCGTGGAGTTTCCTCCCCAACCTCCTCATGGTCTGAGTCTGGTGGGCCACAACATCACTGTCGCAATCATGAATGGTCACTGAATGAGTCCGTTGCTTTTGAAAAAGGGCAGATTTTTTTTTGGCACATTCTTGCTTTGAATTGCAATGATAGCCAAATGCTTTTGTGACCCGACAAATGCGCGCCGACAACAGGACGCCGTCAAACCGCGGCGATAAAACCGCGACGTCGACAGAGCGCCCACAAAGGCTCGCCGACAAAAGATCGCCGACAGAAGCACGATTAGGGTTAAGGTAAGGGTTAGGGTAAGGGTAAGGGTAAGGGTAAGGGTTAGGGTTAGGGTTAGGTTCAGGGTTAGGTTCAGGGTTAGGTTCAGGGTTAGGTTCAAGGTTAGGTTTAGGGTTAGGGTTAGGGTTAGGTTTAGAGCGCGCTTCTGTCGGTGCGCTGTTGTCGGCACGCTTCTGCGCTCATTCATCGGTGCCATTTTGAACCCGCGGTTTTATCGCCGCGCTATTGTCGGAGCGCTTTTGTCGAGCATGCATTTGTCGGTGAACCGAATGCTTTGCAATTCCGAGGGATTTTGAGGAGTGAATTCCGCGGGACAGAGGGTGGAGAAGGGAGAAAAAGGGTTTTCTGAAAAGTTACGGTGCGGTTCTCCTTGATCTCTTTCACCAGGGACGCCTTGCTCATTATCCAGTACAACATCCGGGCTTTCATGGGGTGAAAAATTGGCCTTGGATGAAGCTTTTCTTCAAGATCAAACCTTTGCTGAAGAGTGCAGAAACCGAGAAAGAAATGCAGGTGACTGCCTTTATTCGTTCATTTGTTCGTTCATTCATTCATTCATTTATTGAGTGGCATGGTGGCCTAGAGGTAGAGCTCTCGCCTCACAATAAGGAGACTTAGAGTTCGATCCTAGGTAGATTTCTCTCTCTGGGCATATTGAGAATATATATCTGCTTGAATATAACTCCTCATTTGCAATAGGAAAGGCATCTGGCCACTAAATACTCAGCTCCATTCAGTTGCCAGATTCCACTCCGCAAGAGATTATGGGGTCATTAAAAGAATATGATTCATTCATTCAGTCAGTCATTCAGTCATTGAGGGTGTGGTGGCCTAGAGGTGACGCTCTCGCCTCACAATGAGGAGGCTTAGAGTTCAATCCTAGTAGAGGCAGATATTTATCTCTGGGCACATTGAGAATATATATTTGCTTGAATATAACTCCTCATTGCAACAGGAAAGGCATCTGGCCAGTACTCAGCTTCCACTCAGCTCCATTCAGTTGCTCAGACTCCACCCCGCGAGGGGTTATGAGGTCATTAAAAGAAGATGGTGATTCATTCATTCAATTTTTTTAGCTACCTGTGTTAGACTCAACGCAATCAAAACTCTGAGACCCGGAGTTTTCCTCAAAGGGTGGATTTATTAGGCATGTTGTTATTGGCACAGACAGTGAAAAAAGCCGACTCTGAGGTTTTCCCCACCCAAATCGAAACCCAAAGTTCTTGCCCCGAGACCACACATCCGTAATGTGGTCCAATCAGGTCACAGTCCCAACTCCAGTTAGCTTTAGTCCGTGCCTCCCCAGTAGCTGGTGAGAATGTCCTTGGTTCCCAGGAGAAAGAATTTCATTTTGTGTACACATCCCCAGCTATCTCTATTTCCCCCTTCCCGTTCCTGTAGCTCCAACCGGCCTTGCTGTGGCAGCCCTGAAGATGCACCAATATGGCTTCTCAGTCGACAATTGACTCAGGCAGCAAACAATGTTCCCATAATTAAAACCGTAAAAGCACAACATTGTTACATCTTATATTTGCATTTACACCGGCAGTCCTCAACTTACAGCCGTAATTGAATCCGGAAAGGTTGTATTTCCATGCGACAACTACAGTAGTCGTATTCAGCCAGTAGGCGACAGGGTTTACAAGTTTGGATCTATGGTATATGCTCTCTGCACTTTCGTTCTAAGTAGGAGTGTCCTGTTTCCTGTTACAGTTCAAAACAGTTGAGCAGTAAAGCACATGGTGACTGTGTTCCTTATTTGCTGTGTAGTGCTCTATGTAGTAAACAGAATTCTAACAGGAAATATGATCGTAACTCGTGCTGGTTGTTAAGCGGGTAACCGTGGGACCCTTTTTAATGACCTGTTTTGCAGGTCGCAAAGGGGATCACATGACCCCAGGCCGCTGCAACCGTTGTAAATATGAACCAGTTGCCAAGCCTCTGAATTTTGATCATGTGGATGCTGCAAAGGTCGTAACTTTGAAAAATGGTCACCAGTCTCTTTTTTTTCATGTGATGTTGTAACTTTGAACAGTCACTAAACCAAGTGTTGTAAGTCGAGGACTGCCTGTAGAATAATTAAAGGCCTGCCAGACTAAACCGTATGAAAAACGATTGCAGGGACTCGATAGGTCTATAATGAAAAGATAGGCTAGGTGTTGTGGCCCAGCAGGAGCCGTTGGAGCTGCCACCAGACTCCGACAGTGAGGGGCCCTATGAGTCGGCCTCTGGAGGATGTGGAGGACCCTGGACAGGGTTCCGACTCCGAGCAGGGCGCAGAGAGGCTGGTTGGCCACCAGGAGGCACCTGAGCCTTGGACCAGTGGGTGGAGACAAGGGAGAGTGAGCCGGAAGCCAGTAGTGAGTTGTTCCTGGATGCACGCCATCGAAGAGCTACTAGGCGTCAAGAACAATCACGCAATTACAGGAGGTGATTGCGCTCAGCTGGTGGTCATTAGGCTCCTCTCCAGACTATAAAAAAGACTGCTTGTGCCACGACCTTCTTGCAGAAGTCAACACAGGATTGAATGGTCGGAGAACTTTGTATGAGCTTGCAGGCTGGATTGCTGCCAAGCCTTATCTGTGTTTATTGCGCCCAAGTTTGTCTGTGCCAGTTTGCTGCCCAGGACCTGTTTGTCTGTTAATTAAATGCCGTAATATCTCTGCTCGGAGTGTGCTTTGGTGTGGAACGAGGGGCGTCAGAACCGCTAGGGGTGACTTGATAGCAGCGCTCCAATATTTGAGGGGCTGCCCCACAGAAGAGGGGGCCCACCTGTCCTTCAAAGCACCTGAAGGCAGGACAAGGGTGGAAACCCATGGGACTAAGGAGAAACTTCCTAACAGTGAGAACCACTGACCAATGGAACAGCTTGCCACTAGAAGTTCTGGGCGCTTCATCGCTGGAGTAAGAAGAGACTCGACAGCCATTTGTCTGAAATGGTCTAAGGTCTCCTGCTTGAGCAGGAGGTTGGACTAGAAGACCACCAAGGTCCCTTCCAGCTCTATTCCCATTGATTGATTGATTGATTGATTGATTGATTGATTGATTGAGGTGACTCTTTTGTATCCTTCGCAGACGATGAAAGAGGAATTCGGGAGGCTGAAGGAGGCTCTGGAGAAGTCAGAAACCCGGAGAAAAGAGCTGGAGGAGAAGATGGTTTCCTTACTCCAGGAGAAGAACGACCTCCAGTTGCAAGTCCAAGCTGTGAGTAGTTTAGGCTTCCTTTATTCTCCTTTTTCTCTTTTTAACTCAGAGGTTTACAGCCTTGCTCCTTGTTCTGAAGTTCTTCCTTTACACGGAGAACTTGGAGATCTCTGAGATGGGGTGCTTTCTCGCAGACCTTGCATGAGCCAACTAGGGAACATCATCAGTGCTAGAAGGGGGGGAGGAGGTTTGAGCAAATGTCTGACATTGATGATGTTCCCTAGTTGGGCCATGAAATGTCCTCAAGAAAACTACACCAAGCTCAGAGAGCACCAAGGACCTCACAGCTCTCCTCCCTCTTCTTCTCCTTCTCTTCCTGCCTCCTCCTCTCTCCCTCTCCTCCTCCTCCTCCTTCTCTCTCCCTCTCCTCCTCCTCCTCCCTCTCCTCCTCCTCTCTCCCTCTCCTCCTCCTCCTCTCTCTCCCTCTCCGCCTCCTCCTCTCTCTCCTCCTCCTCCTCCTGTCTCCCTCTCCTCCCCCTTCTCCTCTCTCCTCCTCCCCCCTCCTCCTCCTCTCTCCCTCTCCTCCTCCTCCTCCTCTCTCCCTCTCCTCCCCTCCTCCTCTCTCCCTCTCCTCCTCCGCCTCTCTCCCTCTCCTCCTCCACCTCCT